>NC_088232.1:22728072-23028072 GCF_036934945.1 Oncorhynchus masou masou
GCATTTCATTTTTGGGGGGTAAATACAGGTGAATATATTGATAAAAGTTACCTTGCCCTGGAGAAATTTACATGGTTATCAAAATTCCACGCCAGGCTAAGCCTACACGAAACACAGCCCTTATTTTAAGTGTTTCTAAAATCCCCTATCAGAAGAATGAATGGTGGAAAAATGATTGGAACCATTTCCCTGTTTGACCTCTAGGTTTTATGGGTATTATGACTCACACCGTGGTACTCTATTGAAACAGATAAATGAGACTGTCAACTGATTCAGAAATTCGCAGGTTTCAGATTTGTCCCAATGTTTCCAGGTTTTTACTCTCAAAGTCACAGAAAAACAACAAAATTGTATGTTCTAAGTCCATAACAATACTTGAAACACATCAAGACGCCACTTTCGAGGTCTGTGGAAAATCTAAGATTATTCCATTTTTGAGTGTAGTTACCCTTTAAGGGTAGGCACCTAGCACTGTTTGGTTAGCAGTGTTTCTGTTGCACATGAGATGGAGTTTGCAAAAGAAACGGCCACTGAATTGACGCAAATACTCATGATGCCATTCTGAGAGGTAGGCATAGGCTACTTTGTGGCTCGTCATTCATAGAGTAGGTTTTGGGAAAGCTTTATCAACTACCAAAAGCCCTATCATTAGCAGCGTCACTGTTTTTCCCTGTTCCTTAATTGTTTGACACCTGGACGTTTTCATATTATGATGCATGGCTTCAAAGTAGTCTATAGCCAAAATCTCACCACAAAAACGTGAAGGCAATCATTCTTTATGAAGACTTCCTCATATGAGTTCTCGTTTTCTTTCAACTTTCTTTCATTGCCTAGCAACCAAAGGCATTATCCTAGTTATGTTAGCAACCATGATAGTTGTCGCATCTTTAAATCCCCCTCTTTGTACATTCCGAAGAGATATTTCCATCTTTGCCCATCAAACCACTCGCATGTGCTAATGTACATTTTAAAACCGTGTTTTAGAACGTTCAGGCGCAGGCCTACGGCCGTGTGCACATTGCTGTGCCTAATATGTGAAGAAATAATACGTTATCACCATTTTAAGCTAAACATTCTGGTCTGTTCCATCAGCCTTATTAGTTGATACGCATCAGTGGGGATTAAGAAGTGAATATACGCCATGCCCACTGAAAAACAAGTAGGTATACAGTCTATACCTGCGTAAAACCCCCACTACACCACTGGTGTGTAGCTCGCTATTAACCTGACCTCTCACAGTGAAGGTCCCTGTAGTGAAGCTCTACAGTGCTCTTCGCTAACTGCTAAGTGCCAAAGAGCCACATGAGATATCTAACGGCCGTGGCGCTAGGCTCATTAGCGTTATTGGCGTGAAGGTTACAGGGAGTCGATAGGCACACGCTAAGGTTAGGCCTCCCTATAGAGAGGGACCTTGGATAGCTAAACTACGGCTGTGCTTCATTCCGTCCTTTCTGCTAGGGTTCACTCCACATGGCAGATCTGATAGAACCATGGACTGGGTAGGTGAAAGCCAATGAATATGTCAGAATCTAGGCCTGTTGCTTCAAAGTCCTGTATCCCCTGAAAAGGAACTAACTGGGGCCTCCGGTTGCTTTTAGGCTAAGGCACAGATCTAGGATCAGTTTAACCTCCCCAAATCCTGACTTGAGGTAATACTACACAAAACTGACCTTAGATCAGTGTCTAGGGATAATGTGAGTGTATGCGTCCCAAATGGCATCCTATTCCCTATATAGGACCCATTCGGCTCTGGTAAAAAGTAGTGCACAGGGAATAGGGTCCCATTTGGGATCCACACTATGAGTGTTAGCATGGCCTTGGTCCCGGTTCAAGCTTAAGGCTAACTGGCTTTAGATGGGAAACGGCCATTTTATCCCACAGTTTTTTACACATACAGAATCTGACTGAAAGCTGTAAGGATCTTACAGAGCAAAGCATTGGATTCGCTGGTAGACAGGGGCATATGCTGTTTCACCACTATAAAACTTTATTTACAACTCTCTACTAGCCTGGTCCCTGATCCTCGTGTGCTGTTTTTGCAACTCCTATGACAATGACCAGTGTTGACGAAACAGCACAAACAGATCTGGGACCAGGCTAGCTCTCTATTACTACAACAAGGCTGAAATGTAGCACAATGTTTCCCCATCTAAAGATGTTACTTTTTATTTATTTGACCAGGTCACTCATTGAGAATCAAAGCAGTCTTGAGTGTGTCAACTGTAGCACCCTGCAGGTACTTGTCCACACTGACACCATTTTTTTTGTTATTTAACCTTGAATTAAACTAGGCAAGTCAGTTAAGAACAAATTCTTATTTACAATGACGGCCTACCCCCGCCAAACCCTAACCCCGACGAGACTGGGCCAATTGTGCGCCGCCCTATGGGACTCCCAATCACGGCCGGTTGTGATACAGCCTGGAATCGAACCAGGGTCTGTAGTCACGCCTCTAGTACTGAGATGCAGTGCCTCAGACCGCTGCACAACTCGGGAGCCCACAAAGACAACAACCGAGATGAATGCTGACCGGCACCAAACACGTTGTGTACTAACTCTGTCATAACAACATCATAAACACACCTAGCTAAAGCAAACACTTAGCTATGAGGTACCACTCACCCCATAGCAAGGAAAGCAGGAGATAAAGAGAGTTGATCAAATGAAAGGCTTTCTGTATGTAATGAACAGACAAGGGAAATAGTGTTTTACTCCCTGGTTAGATTTCATTACATTCCTGGTGGCTTGTTTATAAGTTCACGTTTGGAGGTGTAATTAAATTAAAATGACTGAGTGCCAGGGTCTATAATCTAACTCCACTTGTCCAAATACCTTGGTACATAAACACCCAGCGTGGAGTAAAGTATTGCCTCAAGGCCTTCTTCCTTCATCTTCCTGTCGCTCCATTCAAACACAGGTAAACAAACAGGCCTCAGTCAGCCAGTCAGGACTTGACTTAAACGTGGAAAAATAAACAGTGGAATAAAAAGAGAGATCGCCGGAGAAACAACATGGAGAGGAGATAGACGGAATATCAAGGCATTGGCAAGAAGGTATCCAAGCAACAAACCTCACTGTTTGACTTCAGGGCCTGGATGCTCTTTGGCTATATTGGCTTCTTCTGCTTCCTTCCATTGTGTGTGTGTGTGTGTGTGTGTGTGTGTGTGTGTGTGTGTGTGTGTGTGTGTGTGTGTGTGTGTGTGTGTGTGTGTGTGTGTGTGTGTGTGTGTGTGTGTGTGTGTGTGTGTGTGTGTGTGTGTGTGTGTGTGTATGTGTGTGTGTGTGTGTGTGCGTGCGTGCGTGCGTGCGTGTGTGTGTGAGAGACCAGATCCCTACTGCCTAGAGCTAAAACTAAGCATCATTACCAACATGGACTCAATGATCTTCCACATGGAATATTACATTGAAACCCCTCGAAATGTACCTCCCAGTTTTGTGGCTTGTATGGTTTCAGTTGATATCTAAATAACAGTCAAAACTGTTTAGGATGAAAGTTGCTCTAAATCCTAAAATGAGCCTTTCGGGAAAATCAGGGTGAAAGTGTATTTGGACACAAGTTCACTTCCACTGGGATAAATGTAATTTTCAAACAAGGGTAATCATTTGACTAATACCAGAATGGGTGACAGTAGACGTTGGTTTCACAACTGGGCAGAGACGGGGGAAGATACTACGGACATCCTCCGATGCAAATTAGACGAAGACGATAAAGAGAAAAGGAGAGGGGGATGAGAGGAAGACACAAAGAACAAGAGAGAAGGAGAATGACCCATTTCTATCAGAAAGGATATATCGATGCTCATGAGCTCTTTTCCAAGTCACTGTATCCCTGTTACAGGAACATCTCCCTTTCAGCTCATTTTCAATGAACAGTGTATATTCCACCTTTGGTAATTGTGGGGGGTTCTGAAATAATGGGTTAACATCAACATAAACATATTGCAAAGGCTTATGGGGGTTCACTGAGTATCTTTGTAATTCCAAGCCTGTTTTTACTGTCGTACTAGAATAAGTCTGTCCGCTTTCTCCAGGTATTGTTAATCACAGTATCCTGTACAAGTACCCAGACTCCCCCTCAAGGAGGGCTGTGTCCTCTCCGAAACAGAGAGAGTGTGTGCCTTGGGAACATGGGATAAGATAGCAGCATTGGTCCTAAGTTTAATGTGAAAGATGCTGACCCACACACACACACTGTAGAGAGGGCGACGGGAAACCAGTGACATGGCGTGTGTACATTGCGAGTGGTGTGTTAATTGCTCAAACTCCACATCTACCTCACATTCCAGAGATACTTTCCGAGTTGTTATCTGGAACAGTGCCAATCAAAAGCAAAACTGGGCTGCAGCTTCACATAAACTCAGCAAAAAAAAAGAAACGCTCTCTCACTGTCAACTGCGTTTATTTTCAGCAAACTTAGCATGTGTAAATATTTGTATGAACACAACAAGATTCAACAACTGAGACATAAACTGAACAAGTTCCACAGACATGTGACTAACAGAAATGTAATAATGTGTCCCTGAACAAAGGGGGGTCAAAATCAAAAGTAACAGTCAGTATCTGGAGTACTGCAGTGCATCTCCTCCTCATGGACTGCAACAGATTTGCCAGACCTTGCTGTGAGATGTTACCCCACTCTTCCACCAAGGAACCTGCAAGTTCCCTGGACATTTCTGTGGGGAATGGCCCTAGCCCTCACTCTCCGATCCAACAGGTCCCAGGGATTGAGATCCGGGCTCTTCACTGGCCATGGCAGAACACTGACAGTCCTGTCTTGCAGGAAATCACGCACAGAACAATCAGTATGGCTGGTGGCATTGTGATGCTGGAGGGTCATGTCAGGATGAGCCTGCAGGAAGGGTACCACATGAGAGAGGAGGATGTCTTCCCTGTAACGCACAGCGTTGTGATTGCCTGCAATGACAACAAGCTCAGTCCGATGATGCTGTGACACACCGCCCCAGACCATGACAGACCCTCCACCTCCAAATCGATCCCGCTCCAGAGTACAGGCCTCGGTGTAAAGCTCATTCCTTCGACAATAAACATGAATCCGACCATCACCCCTGGTGAGACCAAACCACGACTCGTCAGTGAAGAGCACTTTTTGCCAGTCCTGTCTGGTCAAGCGACGGTGGGTTTGTTCCCATTGGTGATGTTGTTGCAGGTGATGTCTGGTGAGGACCTGCCTTACAACAGGCCTACAAGCCCTCAGTCCAGCCTCTCTCAGCCTATTGCGGACAGTCTGAGCACTGTTGGAGGGATTGTGCGTTCCTGGTGTAACTCGGGCAGATGTTGTTGCCATCCTGTACCTTCCCGCAGGTGTGATGTTTGGATGTACCAATCCTGTGCAGGTGTTGTTACACGTGGTCTGCCACTGCGAGGATGATCAGTTGTCCGTCCTGTCTCCATGTAGCGCTGTCTTAAGTTTCTCATAGTACGGACATTGCAATTTAAAATCAAATCAAATCAAATGTATTTGTTACATACACATGGTTAGCAGATGTTAATGCGAGTGTAGCGAAATGCTTGTGCTTCTAGTTCTGACAATGCAGTAATAACCAACGAGTAATCTAACCTAACAATTCCAAAACTACTATCTTATACACAAGTGTAAGGGATAAAGAATATGTACATAAAGATATGAATGAGTGATGGTACAGAATGGCATAGGCAAGATGCAGTAGATGGTATCGAGTACAGTATATACATATGAGATGAGTAATGTAGGGTATGTAAACAAAGTGGCATAGTTTAAAGTGGCTAGTGATACATGTATTACATAAAGATGCAGTAGATGATATAGAGTACAGTATATACAGTACATACAGACATGAGATTTTTTTTATTTTTTTTATTTCATCTTTATTTAACCAGGTAGGCTAGTTGAGAACAAGTTCTCATTTGCAACTGTGACCTGGCCAAGATAAAGCATAGCAGTGTGACACAGACAACAACACAGAGTTACACATGGAGTAAACAATTAACAAGTCAATAACAGAGTAGAAAAAAAAGAGAGTCTATTTACATTGTGTGCAAAAGGCATGAGGATGAATAATGAATAATGTAGGGTATGTAAACATTATATTAAGTAGCATTGTTTAAAGTGGCTAGTGATATATTTTACATCAATTTCCATCAATTCCCATTATTAAAGTGGCTGGAGTTGAGTCAGTGTGTTGGCAGCAGCCACTCAATGTTAGTGGTGGCTGTTTAACAGTCTGATGGCCTTGAGATAGAAGCTGTTTTTCAGTCTCTCGGTCCCAGCTTTGATGCACCTGTACTGACCTCGCCTTCTGGATGATAGCGGGGTGAACAGGCAGTGGCTCGGGTGGTTATTGTCCTTGATGATCTTTATTGCCCAGGCCATATCTGCAGTCCTCATGCCTCCTTGCAGCATGCCTAAGGCACGTTCATGCAGATGAGCAAGGACCCTGGGTAGCTTTCTTTTGGTGTTTTTCAGTCAGTAGAAAGGCCTCTTTAGTGTCCAAAATGTTCATAACTGTGACCTTAATTGCCTACCATCTGTAAGCTGTTACTGTCTTAATGACCGTTCCACAGGTGCATTTTCATTCATTGTTTATGGGTCATTGAACATGTTTGGAAAAGAGTGTTTAAACCCTTTTCAATGAAGATCTGTAAAGTTATTTGAATCTTTATGAATTATCTTTGAAAGACAGAGTATAACATATCACATTATAATCACTTACAGGGAAGGAAAAGTATTTCATACGGGCTGTGTGAATACAATGCACAAACAACAATATACTGAGTAAACTAATTTAATTGGATTGGATAGTTCAATCATTTTGAGACAGGTAAAGAGAGGTAAACTTATATTCAGATAGATACGCTGGTGTCATAAACCTGAAGCATTAGATGAGAGGCCTGGGCTAATCATTCAAAGAGAGACCTTTGTCCCCTGGCCCTGCCTAACCCTGCAGCCTAACCCTGTGTGTGTGTGTGTGTGTGTGTGTGTGTGTGTGTGTGTGTGTGTGTGTGTGTGTGTGTGTGTGTGTGTGTGTGTGTGTGTGTGTGTGTGTGTGTGTGTGTGTGTGTGTGTGTGTGTGTGTGTGTGTGTGTGTGTGTGTGTGTGTGTGTGTGTGTAGCCTAACCCTACCTAGTAACCCTGTCTTATCTAGGGGCCTCCAGGCAGGAGAGGATAGCCTGTGAGGTTAGCCTCTCACTCTGTACCTTCTGTGATAGTGGAGTAAAGAGGCAGGAGGGGAGGGAGAGGGAGAGATGGGAAATAAAGACTGTGTGAGTGTGTCAGAGAGAAAGAAAGTTTGTGCTGGTTTCTCCACTCTGCGTGTGTCAGTCTCGGCGTTAGCCAGCCCATGCTCAGGGTCCTGTAGTGATATAGTGGGGTGACGTGATGCTTCATTCACCCATTCACCATGGTGGGGCTTTGAAGAGCCCCCAACGCCTTTGTCCGCAAAACAATAGTGTCGGACAGATGGCCCGGGCAGACCCAAGCAAGACTCACACACACACACACACACACACACACACCCCTCTACCCCCTCCAACCCGGTTCAGACAGTGACAGGGGTACAGCTTAACCCCCCCGCCCCCCCCCCGTCGCTCTGTCTGGAATTATCTAACAGGCTTCTCAATCACAGAAGCCAAACAATGATGATTAGCCTAACAGAATACAGAATCTCTAGACCGAATACTAGCATTTCTACATTTCTATTCGGATGCCACACACACCTTTCAGGGAGGGTGTGACCGCGGCAGGTAGCCTTGAAGTTAAGAGCGTTGGGCAAGTTACCGAAAAGTTGCTGGATCGAATCCCCGAGCCGACTAGGTGAAAATTCTGTGGATGTGCCCTCGAGCAAGGCACTTAACCCTAAATGCTCCTGTAAATCTCTCTGGATAAGAGTGTCTGCTGAATGACTCAAATGTAAAATGGCTGCTCTTCAGGTGAGACAGCGAGAAAAGGGGAGGGAGCGATAGAGAAAGAGAGGATGAGACAGATCCGGTGGGATTAAGAGATTGGTCAGATTAAACCAAGAGGCCAACTGCAGGCTCAGGAGAAGCCAATCTGTTTTTTATTGCTTTTGACTTCCTTCATATTTCACACCAAACACATGGAATAATCCTAACAAAACTGGGGTTGACCCTAGCAAAACTGGGGTTGACCCTAGCAAAATGGGGATTACCCCTTGCAAAATCTGGGTTGATTCTACCAAAACGTGGGTTGATGCTAGCAAAACTGGGGTTGACTCTAGCAAAACTGGGGTTGACCCTAGCAAAACTGGGGTTGACCCTAGCAAAACTGGGGTTGACCCTAGCAAACTGGGGTTGACCCTAGCAAAACTGGGGTTGACTCTAGCAAACGTGGGTTGATGCTAGCAAATCTGGGGTTGACCCTAGCAAAACTGGGGTTGACCCTAGCAAAACTGGGGTTGACCCTAGCAAAACTGGGGTTGACCCTAGAAAAACTGGGGTTGACCCTAGCAAAACTGGGGTTGACCCTAGCAAAACTGGGGTTGACCCTAGCAACACTGGGGTTGACCCTAGCAAATGCCCGCTTCTAGCCCCGTATTTCTTCCCCTGCTATACCTGATTCATGGATGAATTGGTTATCTCTCTTTCTCACTCTCTCAAAAACACATCACTGTCTTCCATTAGCCACTAGTGGAATGCTTGGCAACTGATGTGAATCAGAATGACCTAAAACAAATCTATAAATAATCCTGTAACAGACAGTCTGTCACATCTAAATGGAGGATTTGGCCCTGGTGACTGCATGGTGAGGTTATTCAACTCATTGGCCCTGGTGAGGTTGCTCATCCATCCACATGCTTACATAACAGGCCCTGCCATCCTGTCTGGCTGCAGTGTCTTGTGGAAAGGACACTGAATCAGCCACACCCTCTTGGGGTTAAAAGCCAGCAACACCCTCTATAGTACGGTCTATACCATTCATACTTACAAACTCAAACATACACACATACCTCTCGTTCATTCACCCTAGCCCTTACTCTCACCTACTCTCTTACCTCCTCTCTCCCTCTTTTGTTCTACCGGTCCTCTGGGATCAATCAACCGGCAGATAATCGTTGGTTGCTATGGCGTTCCCACGACTACCACCTCCTGGCCATGCGAGACCAGCCAATCCCAGCCTCCCGCTCCCCTTTGACCCCCTTTTCCCTCCAATGAGGTCACTTTCCCCATGAGAGAGCGAGAGCGAGAACGAGAGAGAGAGAGAGAGAGAGAGATTTTGAATGTGGAAAAGAGGTAGAGAAAGAGGGATAGGGAAAGATGACGAAAACAAAATGTCCCCTGTGAAATTCTATGCCTCCATATGACTAGCTAGCTAATTAATTCAATCTGAGCAGCCCACATTCTACTGCTAGAGAGTGGAAAGTTCCATAACATCCATATATTTCTTTACTTAACGCTGAGTTCATATTTCCTGTAGGCCCTCTACAGTGCTGTGGCTGCTCTAACAAAGTGAACTATTTCCTAGCTGCCTCAAACTCTACAGGTGTGTGCTCATGTAACGGAATGCTTGGGTATTTGAGAATACACACGGCTTCCGGTTGTAGTGTGACACTAATGAGCGCTGTTGAGAAGAGCCCATGTTGTCACAATGTTTTTGTAGGGTTTCCTGGGTGTGTCCCTTTCACACGGTGAAACCCAGTGAGATCCAACTTCCTCTCTGGTCTGCGGAGGAATGTGGTGGAACCTGACACGGCAGCTTTTTTGAACACACACAGATCTAGGATCAGAATAGCACAAAGCCCGTGTCTGTTTCACCAACTTTCTTGTGTTGTTACTCTGCTAAGTATTCTTGTGGCTCCCACAATCAAGAAAGCAATGTTTCCTGCCATACACCTGAACGGTCTTCTGATAAAGTTGAAATTGTCCAACCTACCATTAGGAAAACATTGCTATAAATGAGCCATCCTGAAAGTATAGAACGCTCCGGAGAATTGCGATACGAAAAGCAATTGTGATAGTCATATAGTTTCCATCTCAAGAGTCGTGTTTGGATTGAATGGGTTTCAAAATGATAAAAATCCATTTCAATATATTTATATTGCCCCCCTCCACTTCCACTGTGAGACAGACGGAAATGAGAAGAGATTCAGTTTCCTGAGTATGACAGCTCTGGGAAAATGCATGAAGCGATATTAAAACAATATTGAAGTAATAAAATAAATGATTGTGACTTCTGGCAAGGCTCTGATATGAATCTATTATAAAAGTCTTTCAAAACCAAATGTTGTTTAGCTCAGTAAAGGAAGAGTTCCTCAGGAATGGTCTCCGGCGATGCACACACACACACACACACACACACACACACACACACACACACACACACACACACACACACACACACAACACGCACGCGCACACATGCAGAGACACACACACACACACACACACACACACACACACAGCTAGGACCTTTCTCTCCTTGTCTCTAGATAGATAAGATAGAGAGGGAAGTGGTTCCGACCAACCAGCTACATTACAAGCTGATCAGGTCCTGTTCTGTCAATAAGACTGTAAGTGATGACCATAACCCTAACAAGCCCTTAGCGTTACTGCATCGAATCATGGATCGTGGAGAGAGAGAGACAGTGGGAGGAGTTTGAGGAAATAGAGATAGGGGGGGTTCCTGATCCTTTCTGCCATTTGCAGAAGTCTCACATTGAAGGAAATTATCCCAGCCAAGTCACTTTTCTCTGATCCTTGATCAACAGTCCTATTCTGAGACACTTTATGAATCCAGATCCCGATGATCTATCACTGCCTCACCGAGCCTGCCCAAGTCTCAGTGTCTGGTCTGGGTCCACAAGACGCCAACTAAAGTCAAAAACACCCCAGTAATCTGCAACCCAAGCCTCCAGCCTCCCCTTGGCTCTCACTCCATGTCCATCTGTCCATCTGTCCAACCCAGACCTTCCACATGCAGACACTGTGGGCTGAGACCAGCGTGTGTGTGTGTGTGTGTGTGTGTGTGTGTGTGTGTGTGTGTGTGTGTGTGTGTGTGTGTGTGTGTGTGTGTGTGTGTGTGTGTGTGTGTGTGTGTGTGTGTGTGTGTGTGTGTGTGTGTGTGTGTGTGTTTCCAATTACTGACCAAGGGAAAACCATAGAGTAGCCCTCTACAATCAATCAGTCAATATGCACCTTGTTTCCTCAATCTGCATTGTTTAAATCAAAGAAGTTACTCACCCTTCAGAGGGTAAACATTCTTAACCTGTCTTTCATTGGCTCATACATACCCACAAAGGTCTTCCTTATGCAGTGTCATTATCACAACAACAGAGACAAGCGCTTTCGCTTCTCTCCCTGGGCTATAAATCATTCGAAGCAGACCGAGCACTAACCATGCTAGTAGTAACAATAACACATGCATACATGCACAGGGCCAAGAGGCTGTTCGTTCACATAAACAAGAAGTAGAATCTCAGTGGAGTAGAACTGAAACTGATCCATTCATTCATCCATCCATTCACTGGGACAGGAAACCCAAGCTCCTCCGTCAACATACACACAGCCTTCCTCAATGTAAACAAATGACCCCGCTTTGTCTGTGGAATAACAAACTGTATTTGGACCGGACAGCCAAATAACAGGCTTATCACACTTCAATTACCAAACTGAAAATAAACCAAATGCAACTTTTATTCAGATAGTCTTTTATAGTAAATATATGTTGACAAATGGACATGTGGAGACAAACTCCCCATCTAGGTCCTCTGTCCCAGAAAATGTTCTGGACATTGTGTCTTTCAATTGTTTACAAAACTCTCCAAGAAAACTCTATAACTATCTGAGATGTGTATTTCTCCCTCTTCAAGTGTTCACAAGGTTGCAGTCTCCAGTCTATTCTTAGTGGCTGTCTGAGCTAGGAATGAACAGGTTAATTACACACTGTTGTAGCAGTCAACACCAGACCAGCCAGGCTGTTGCTGCAACCCAAAAGGCACCCTAGTCCCTTTATAGTGCACTATTTTTGACCAGGGCCCATATGGCTCTGGTCAAAAGCAGTGCACTTTATAGGGAAGAAAGTGACATTTGGGATGTCCCACTCTGTATGTGTGTGGAGGGAGTGAAAACAGACAGTGTAACGAGTGCGCTGAGAGTCGGGGAGCAAGTTCAGGGTGTGAGTGTTTTAATATATCAAATAAACAATAACCACGAAACAAAATGCACCGACATGAAAGCAGAGTCAATAACACCTGAGGAAAGAACCAAGGGGAGTGACACATATTGGGAAGATAATCAAGGAGGTGATGGAGTCCAGGTGAGTGTCATGAGGCGCTGGTGCGCGAAACGATGGTGACAGGTGTGCGGGATAATCAGCCGCCTGATGACCTAGAGGCCGGAGAGGGAGTAGACCTGACAGACAGACAGATTATTGTGTTCTTTATACGGCGAGGTCTGAACAGCAGGGAGTCAGCTGGAACTCTGAGAACCTCAGACTTGAACAAAAACACTGAGGCAAAGCATGTGCACAATAAAACAAGGTTGGTTGAGTCCTGCTCTTCACTGTGTGTCTCTTCAACTAGAGCTTGTGAGGGTCTGCTGATCTACGGTGTGTTACAATGAAAGAAAGATCATGTTTTTTAATGTTTCTTTCCAATCATCTTCTTCGCGTGCACATAGCAGCAATTATGGACACCCAGGACACACATACTGTACCTGTAGATATAGAACTGTGTACCCACATTGCTACATTCAGGGAAACCAGCTCACAACCTCAGCAGTTCTGATGAATTTATTCCGGAATCAGAATTCTGGGAAAACAACATCTGCTTTTGGTTTGTTCCGTTGGTTCCAGAACGTCCCATAGATGTTTGGCAGCCGGATAAGCTTTGATCTCCGGCGCAGTTTCATGTTACTGACCCAAAAACGCATGACTAAACAGGTAGTGACATGGTGTATTATACAACACAGACAGACATAGCTGTGACCTGGGTACGGATGACCTGGTGAGTATTGGGGCATAAATTATCCCAGTCGGCCATTCTTTCACTGAGGCGTGGGGATTACATGGTCACACGAGATATATGGCTTCCTGAAAGAGGGACAAGGGATTCAATGTGGGCATCCCAAATTACACCCTATTCCCTATATAGCGCACTACTTTTGACCAGAGCCGGAGCACTATATAGGGAATAGGGTGCCGTTTGGGACGCAGGCAATGACTCCTCTAGATCTCATGGGATCTTAAAGGATCCCATACAACCCGGAATGAGCAACATGACCAACAAACACTCTAAAGGCTTCATACTCATTTGAGATCTGTGCTCATACCTTTTGTGTGGAAATAATACTTTGATGTCAACAGGAGATTTGAATGAAAATGTCAGTTATGTTCATGGTTCTTAAATAAAGATTCAGCCCGTAGACCCCAACTCCTGCACCAGTCAAAAGGCAGGGGAGATAAGCCAAGCTAACAGTTACCAGATCCTCAGCCTCTATAATAGTCATCTGTTTTAATGGCATGTTAGAAAAGAGCTTGTCTGGAGATGCTCTTTCTAACCCCTCTAAGTGTGCCCTAACCCCTCGTAAATAGGGATGAAGTGGTCGGCGGGCTGGAGACCTGGACCTCTCTCTCTACCGCTGCTGGGGAATCCAGGAGATCCCATACACAGGGCTGACCGGGCGGGGCAACTCGGCACAGGGCAACTCGACTCTCTCTCTCTCCCTCTCTCTCTCTCTAGCCATGGGAAGTGGGGGCTGAAACAAAATCTGTAAGTTGAAATAGGACCCAAACTCCAATACGACCCCAAATGGGATGGCAGATTGAGCACCATCCATCCCTCGGTTGGCTGGCTGGGAGGTCTGAATGTTCTCATTCCTAGCCACCTTTTTTCTGGAATGTTCTCCTGTTTGAAATGTTCATGCCTCCGACGAGGAGGAGTAGTAAGGATCGGAGGAACAATGTGCAGCGTGGTACGTGTTCATGCTTTTTATTAAAACAAGCAAACATAAACAACAAAACAAACAAACAAACAAAACAATAAACGACACGTGAAATAACCAACCGAAACAGTTCCGTGTGGAACACACAGACACATAAAATAAACACCCACCAAACACAAGTGGGAAAAGGCTACCTAAGTATGATTCTCAATCAGAGACAACTAACGACACCTGCCTCTGATTGAGAACCATACCAGGCCAAACGCAAAAACACAACATAGAAAATGGAACATAGACAACCCACCCAACTCACGCCCTGACCATACTAACACAAAGACATAACAAAGGAACTAAGGTCAGAATGTGACAATGCCTATAACTGAGGATTCATTCCACAATGACTTACAAGAAATTGGACTGTCGTAAAACAATAACAGACACACCTTGGGCCTGCAGTGTGCACATAAACACAAACACACACACATCAAAGAGGGCCGCTGCTTTTATAGCATTCCTTACACTAGGCTGGCTGGGTGGATAGTGCGACAGATTTGAAAAGCTTTTAATTTTATTGCTGGGTCTGGATGTGTATTGACTTTCCCGCTAAGCCTAATCGCTGTGGGTTTTCGAGTTATTTACGGTGCTAAGTGCTAAGTGCTAAGTGCTAAGTGCTAAGTGCTAAGTGCTAAGTGCTAAGGTGGGCAAAGTGAGTCCTGAGAAAAACACCCTCAAATTCAAAAAATCTATAATTCTGTTCAAAACCAGTAATGACATGTACAGAAATAAACATGTGTTAGATCAATCCACACATACTGTATGTAAGTTCTGCACATACACACACACACACACACACACACAAACACACACACACACACAAACACACACTATTTTGAGTCTGCCATGTTAATCAGTGTGACCATGTTCACCATGTTCTTATAGAGGATCACAATTCAACATCATGATGATTATCATTTGGCTGGACAACAAAATCTGATTTAGGATAAATACTTCTACTGTAGATGAGGCCCATAAATAGACATCCATCCACATATGTTTCATAGAAATCCCCAAATGGTTTCTTCTAAACGATTGACAGGATTAACATATGCCATGTTTCACAAGAAAACATACATTAGAACTACAGTATTTACTGTTGATAGTTCAAGCCAGGCCTTGGTCAAACACATTATGTACGAGAAAGGATTTGAGGTGCCATGGATTAAACCCTCTCCTTCTCCATCCTAGCCAGCCAGAGAGAGACAGTCACCACTCAGGCCTGAGTTACATCCAAGCCCCTCTCAGTCAGGCCTTTTGTTCTCTCTATCTCTCTGCCTCTCTATCTCTGCCTCTCTATCTCTGCCTCTCTATCTCTGCCTCTCTCTCTGCCTCTCTCCCTCCCTCTCGATCTCTCTCCAATTCAGCAGCGTCCAGGCTGTGGGAACCAAAGTAAGGGTGGGGGGACAAGGGGAGGGGCACTGAGTGCAACACCAGAGAAAGGGGGTTCAGGGTTTGGACGGAGAGTGAGAACAAGTGCAACAGGAGGAGTGAGGAAAAGTAAAAGAGAAAGAGAGGGGGTGAGAGAGCGGGAGTGAGAGCCTGACAGGGAGTGAGAAGAAGCGCAACAGGGGAAGAGCGAGAGGAGAGAGAGAGAATAAATGACAGTAAATAAGTGAGTGAGCGAGTGAAAGAAAGAGCCATTGATCAAAGTTTGGGGGTGGTGGGGTGGTGGTGGAGGAGGAGGAGGAGGGCAGCTGGGAAGCAGGATACAGAAGCTGAACACAACAGAGACGGCTGAACAAAGACCCCCACAGCCCCATCCACAGAACTACACACACAGCGCCACACATAGCCCCCGATCCCGGCTCTACACTACCTGATCAAACACTGTCATCATCCAGGGAGTGAGCCAAGGCCCGAGACAGGGTAAAACCAAACACACACAGAGCCGTACCACAGAGCGCACAGCTTTGCACCTCAAACTACTTCGACTGTCTAATCACCTCAAAGCAGTGTGAAGTACACAGTTATTCAGTTATCCATTAGTTGGACCGCACCCCTTCCTGACGGGCATTCTTCTTAAGTTTATTATTCCCGATTATAATTACGAAATTATTAAAACAACTTGTAAAGAACCTCAAATAAGTGTGTATATTCCATATAGCATCAATGGAACAACAAAAAAGTGTATGAAGTGAAATTCCCATACTGTTGAGGCAACAAAAAAGAGCAAGATCTGCTTTAGTTCTCGAGATGATTGATCTCTGTCAAGGGAGGAGCTGGTTTTTACATATTGTGTATATTTATTCATTCTGAACACATTTCTGTTTGTTGGAAATGTCAATTCTTGCTATTTGTTTGGGCAGAAAACTTACTTTTATACCCGCTAGCTGGACAGGAAAACACAACTTGTGTACTATCTCTGCTGATCACGTCTGCCAATCACGTTATCCGTATCTAAGGTAGTGAATAGCTGGAGACAGCTCGAGAGAGAGAGAGAGAGAGAGAGAGAGAGAGAGAGAGAGAGAGAGAGAGAGAGAGAGAGAGAGAGAGAGAGATCTCCGTCTGCCAATCACATTATCCGTATCTAAGGTGGTAGATAGCTGGAGACAGCTCGAGAGAGAGGGAGAGAGAGAGAGAGAGAGAGAGAGATCTCCGTCTGCCAATCACATTATCCGTATCTAAGGTAGTAGACAGCTGGAGACAGCTCGAGAGAGAGAGAGAGAGAGAGAGAGAGAGAGAGAGAGAGAGAGAGAGAGAGAGAGAGAGAGAGAGAGAGAGAGATCTCCGTCTGCCAATCACATTATCCGTATCTAAGGTGGTAGATAGCTGGAGACAGCTCGAGAGAGAGGGAGAGAGAGAGAGAGAGAGAGAGAGATCTCCGTCTGCCAATCACATTATCCGTATCTAAGGTAGTAGACAGCTGGAGACAGCTCGAGAGAGAGAGAGAGAGAGAGAGAGAGAGAGAGAGAGAGAGAGAGAGAGAGAGAGAGAGAGAGAGAGAGAGAGAGAGAGAGAGAGAGAGAGAGAGATCTCCGTCTGCCAATCACATTATCCGTATCTAAGGTAGTAGATAGCTGGAGACAGCTCGAGAGAGAGAGAGAGATCTCTGTCTGCCAATCACATTATCCGTATCTAAGGTAGTAGACAGCTGGGGACAGCTCGAGAGAGAGAGAGAGAGAGATCTCCGTCTGCCAATCACATTATCCGTATCTAAGGTAGTAGACAGCTGGAGACAGCTCGAGAGAGAGAGATCTCTGTCTGCCAATCACATTATCCGTATCTAAGGTAGTAGATAGCTGGAGACAGCTCGAGAGAGAGAGATCTCTGTCTGCCAATCACATTATCCGTATCTAAGGTAGTAGACAGCTGGAGACAGCTCGAGAGAGAGAGAGAGAGAGATCTCCGTCTGACAATCTGCTATTAGGTCAAGTATTATTTATTTTTTTGTCATCTAACTATTTAGTTATATTAACATGATACCATCAATGCAAGCTGTAAAACGACTCCCAACGCAGCAACCATAGTAGTGTAGCTAGCTTCTAGTTATCTAGCTAGTGTTACTAGCTAGCAGGAACAGATAGCTTTATCGTTAGCTAGCATGTCTTTCCAGGACGAGGAGCGTTTTTAGATAGCAGTTTATTCAAAGTCATAATTTAAAACTACAAAAATCTATAGGACAGGTAGTGTATAGCTAATATAGTCATCAAGGTAGGTGTCACGCCCTGACCTTAGAGAGCTTTTTATGTCTCTATTTCGGTTTGGTGAGGGTGTGATTTGGGTGCGCATTCTATGTTCCTTTTTCTATGTTTTGTATTTCTTTGTTTTGGCCGGGTATGGTTCTCAATCAGGTGACTATCGTTGCCTCTGATTGGGAACCATACTTAGGTAGCATTTCCCTCCGATGTTTTGTGAGTAGTTATTTTCTGTTTAGTGTTTTCTGCACCTGACAGGACTGTTTCGGTTTTGTTTATTCTCTTTTTTATTTTGTTATAGTGTTCAGTTTCAATAAAAAGTCATGAACAGTTCCCCCCCGCCGGGCTTTGGTCCGATTCCTCCTCTTCAGACGACGACACCCGTTACAGTAGGACCCACTCATTTCATTCATGCTGACGAAATGCCACATAATCCAGCTCACAAACTCCATTATTGTGCTGTGAGGATTTATTGTATTCATTATTGTCTCTCACTTTTGTCTCACATGATCTAGTCGGCTCTCCTGTGTCCTGCTCCCAGAGATCAACCAAGTGCTATTCACCAAGCATGGGCTGATTCATTCACCTGTGAGGAGGACCATCCTACTGCAGTTTGAACTAGCCCTGCCGTCACTATTCAGACATTAAGACCGCATTTTGCCTGTTTTCTTTGTGGGTTTTGTCTGACACAGTCTCGTGCATTTTAGAGTTGAAGAACTCCAACTACATACAGGTATACACATGCTTGTTTGAGCATGTTGAAGACTAAATTCAATGTAGAATCAGTTTAACAGGTGGCAAACAGATGTATTGACTCTTGTAACATGCAGTGGTGATAATTACATTGTCCCCATCAGGAGCCCAGGCGTTTGCCATACATGGTGGAGTTCTCATCTCTGGACCACACAAGCTTTAGATTGCATTCTGCTAAGGCATTTGTTTCTCTCTACATCGGTCAGCTACATTGGTGACCAGGGTGGGATCCTTTTGATACGCCTATGGGGCCTGGGCACACAAATGCTCCTAGACAGAATACTGAAGCATTCGTTGATGATAGTTGTATAGTTGTAGGCCCGGGCTTTTGGCATCGATGGTAGAGCTCTCATTTCTGGACTGTAACATTTTAAGCTTGTGCCCTCCACGGCACTTGAAATACATTGATTGGTAGGTTACACTAGATTTAGATACTTCAAATACTGCCTGAGACACCTTTGCTATCTGTTTCCATACACATCAAATGGCGAAACACTATTTGTGATGGTGTTCTTTGTTCGAATGTATTTGCATGAAACATACATTATGGAAAACATGCCAGTGTTAGCTAGTGTTGATTTTTCAGTGTGACATTTCTAGTGTTGATTCGGGTGTTAAATTAACTCTGTAAGTGTTACATTAACATGGATTGGTGCAAAAGAACCCCAGTGTTGGTGTTAATAACCAGTGTTAAACCTAAACCATGCCCATCACTATTTCCCTACATACTCTATTTCAGGTTGATTTGTTTTTTTGTTTTTGTTTAATATCTCTGTTTTTACATGTACATTGATTGATTAATTCATCTTATGCTACTCACATATAAAAACAGATTTTTCTAAACAAATTAAATGTGTTACTTGGACTTATTGCACCCGTTCCTGAAATAGTTGTTCCAATTTAGATGGTTTTGGTAAACTCCTATTGTAGACTTCCCCGTCAGGCAGTCATTCTGAATACAAATTGTGAGTGAATAAACATTTTAAATGTTGGCTAGCCAACTCTGGCTCGATCCCAATACGAATTACACATCACTTTTTAAGACAGCATAATGTGACTTGCAGATAAAACTAGGATCTCAAAATAAGGCCCTATCAAATAATTGTATTGTGTTGAATAATTACATTTGAATGAAAGCAATTTGTTTAGTATCTCACTTGGAAAAGGCCAAAGGACAAAAAAAAGACTACAACCATATATCTGTCACTAACAACTACAGTCAAGGGTGGTAACTCTACAATTCACCACAAAGGCAGAGCACTCTGGGAAACACAAAACTTAGGCTTTACACTAAGCGACGTGTTCATTTAACACTGAGAAGTGTGGATCTGTATAGACACAGGACCATAGTTCAATTTTATGAAAATGAATCATTTAAACCATCTAAATATGCATACTCACATTCACTGAATATTTAGTATTTGAAACCCAAACATTCATTTACCAACTGCTTGTTCTATAACCGTACAGGCTCTTTATCATTCTCCATACCTTTATATTCCAATGCATCCAACATTATACATGCCCACCATGATATTGAGAAGCTGCTATTTGAGATCTCATCTGGTATTGGCTAATATGCATACGTCTCTTGTCGCTTTTAAACCTCCATTCTAGCATACATGACACACAGCTTTTTATCGACGTGCTTTTTTGGGGTGTTCTATGCCAAATTATATGATCAAATGTTTCTTTAAGCCTGCAGCTAGCTACTTGTAATGAGACAATCATGCCAAAACATGATTCAAAATGTAATTCACTGACAGAGCGATGGCTCATGAAACACTAGCTTCATGAGTAGGCACAATGACATTTACAGTATTAGCTGGCTGGCTAGGCTAGTCAACTGTAAACAGCAAACTGTAACACATTAAAATGGAGTTGGACCCCCCCCCCTTTTGCTGCTACAACAGCCTCCACTCTTCTGGGAAGGCTTTCCACTAGATGTTGGAACATTGCTGCGGGGACTTGCTTCCATTTACAAGAGCATTAGTGAGGTCTGGCACTGATGTTAGGCGATTAGGCCTGGCTTGCAGTCAGCGTTTCAATCATCCCAAAGGTGTTCGAAGGGGTTGTGGTCAGGGCTCTGAGTAGGCCAGTCTAGTTCTTCCTCGCCTATTTCTGTAATGACCTCACTTTGTGCACGGGGGCATTGTCATGCTGAAACAGGAAAGGTCCTTGGAAGCACAGAATCGTCTAGAATGTCATTGTATGCTGTAGCGTTAATATTTCCCTTCACTGGAACAAAGGAGCCTAGCCCAAAACATGAAAAACAGCCCCAGACCATGATTCCTCCTCCACCAAACTTTACAGTTGGCACTATACATTGGGGCAGATAGCGTTCTCCTGGCATCCGCCAAAACCAGATTTGTCCTTTGGACTGCCAGATCATGAAGCGTGATTCATCACTCCAGAGAACGCATTTCCACTGCTCCAGAGTCCAATGGCGGCAAGCTTTACACCACTCCAGCCGACACTTGGCAATTGTGCTGACATTGTTTCCAGCGGCCGTTTGGAACTTTGTAGGGAGTGTTGCAACCGAGGACAGCTCATTTCTATGCGGTACCCACTTTAGCACTCGGAGGTCCCGTTCTCTGAGCTTGTATGGCCTACCACTGCGCGGCTGAGCCGTTGTTGCTCCTAGACGTTTCCACTTCATAATAACAGCACTTACAGTTGACTGGGGCAGCTCTAGCAGTGTAGAAATTTGACAAACTGACTTGTTGGAAAGGTGGCATCCTATGACGGTGCCACATTGAAATTCACTGAACTCTTCAGTAAGGTCATTCTACTACCAATTTTTGTCTTTGGAGATTGCATGGTTGTGTGCTCGATTTTATACACCTGTCAGCAATGGGTGTGGCTGAAATAGCCGTAGCCACTAATTTGAAGGGGTGTCCACATACTTTGTATATATAATCTTATTTCAGTCTTTGGGAGAAAGCATTATTTCATCTTAACACACTGACAGCAGATCAGAGGCTATTTTTACATCTTAGAAGCAGGCCATTGGCTGCCTTCATCACAAGGGGTATCTACAAGAGTTCTGATTGGTTCCAAGTTTATTCAGTTTGAAAATTTGCCTGAGCAGACAGTGTTGAAATATACATTTTCTGAGAAAAGGTGCATGAATTAAAGGTGCAACAAATTTGACAGTAAACATAAGAATATTTCCTTGTCATATACAAAAAGACGTACTCCTCCCTCGACCGATCAGCTTCACTGTTTTCGGCATCTGCCCAGAGACCTTTATTTAACTAGGTAAGTCAGTTAATTAAGAACACATTCTTATTTACAATGACAGCCTAGGAACAGTGGGTTTTTAACTGCCTTTTTCAGCAGCAGAACGACAGACTTGTACCTTGCCAGCTCAGGGATTCAAACTAGCAACCTTTCGTTTACTGGCCCAAAGCTCTAACCACGAGGCTGCCTGCCACACCTATATGATGAACTCACACATAGGCACTCACACAAACACAAACGGCGTGCCAGATAAGTGGGATGTACAGTATATCACAGACACATACACAACTAGAAGAGGACCGGCTGCCACTTTAAGATGACACACGTAGCTGTGAGAAAGCGTCCGTGGCCCGGGCCTTTTCCTCTGATGCAGCAGTGGAATTAATCTTGGGAATTTACAGTCAGGACTATTCTCAACAAGTGGGCTCTCTCATCTTACATATATCCCCACGCACACACACGAGAGGCTTTAACTGCAACTGAAACGGCCTCCCACATGGTCCAGGCTAGTAAATAAAAGCAGCGGGTAAAACTGACAGCGACACAGTAGCACCTCCCTCCCCTCAGCCTCAGCGGCTGATTTAATAGACCAGAGAGCACAGGGAACCAATAAACAGGCTATAACTCCTTGATTGACAGCCATAGGCAATCCCACAAGGACCTCTGCATCACAGAGAGAGAATGCTGGAGGTGAGGCTTCAGTCTTGGTCGGGATAGAAGGTCAACAGCATGTGAGTGAGAAGGACTGGCTGACTCTTGACCAGCAGAGAAAGAGAAGATAATTAGGTTATTACAAGTTATGATATGGTTTATTAACATCTAACCATGTAATAACGCAATAATAACTAGGTAAATAGCTTAGTTGAACATTAAATGTTAATTAATGTCTATATATGTTTGACAGGTAGGACAAGCCAGTGCTGAACCATACCAAATAGGTTTTGGCTCTGTGACACTGTGACAATGAACCAATCAGAATTCACCAGCCAGCCAGGAGCTGAGCAGCTTGTGCCAACACCAGGCCACATTATTATTCACGCAACAGTGGCACTATGATCAATACAGTTTGTCCATCAAAGTATTCAATAGCAAAGGCCCCATACAGGGCTGTATGCCCACACTAACAATTGCTTTGTCACGGCGACCACCAGCCATTTCACACATTGTATGCGTCCCAAATGGCACCCTATTCTCGATGGGAACAGGTTGCCGTTTTGGACACGTTGAGCTCTGGGCAAATGTAGTGCACTGTGTAGGGAATAGGGTGCTATTTGGGACGCGCCCCATTGATTAGCCTTAACCGCATGGACAAAAGAGCCACACATAAGGGCACACTGCTTCAGTATCGTCTGTACTGTAGCTGTATTGATGTGATGCACTGTCCAGCAAACTGTCCTCACTGTAGCATATGAGTTTATCATCTGGTGAAAAGGGGGGTTTGAGGGACTCGGGACTCGGGAGTAGGACTATTGGACAGATAGGATAGAGGTAGTTTAGGACGAGGGAGTGGAAGGTGAGGGGATAGTGTTAAGTGCATATCTAAGATAAGATAAAGACTTTAGCTGGTTGATAGGAAGGATCCATTAGTAGACTGGTTCATTTCAACACTTCAGCAAAGAGCTAGATGTCTATGAAGTTAAACAGGCCTTGTCTAAAAGTTTAACACAGTTTGACTGCTATGAGGCCTGGCCTGGGTCATACTTAAAATGTCAGCAGATGGATAGTTTGCAGAGCTCAGTCAGTGGGTTCTGTATTGATTTGAACAAGGTGACTTACTGAGACGACTTAGCACCATGTCGCCCTTGCCCTGCTGCTCGCTGTGAGGAGGGCGTTAGTAAGAGTGCGTCCCAAGTGGCACCTTATTCTCCATATAGTGCATTACATTTGATCAGAGCCGTATGGATCCTGGTCAAAAGTAGTGCACTATAAAGGGAATAGGGTGCAGTTTGGGACACACACTCAGTTAAATAATCCTCATTAGGTCTGCCGTGCAGCACAGAGTTGAGGTAATTAGAGACGCCATCTGTCCAGGACAAGGACCGTTTACCGTCAACACTGTCACCATCAACACTGTCAACATGACGGTGGCCATCTTAGTCTCGAGGAACCAAACACCATGGCTGTGTCCCTGATGGATACGTTTGTGACACCATCTGTGACTCCTCTCAGTAACACCATCACGTGACCCCTTAACCACAAAAGTCAATTGACAAAAACAATCAACAAAGTCCACATGGATACACTATGAAGTGTAGCTTCAGTGTAACTACCTGTTTCATTATGAAACTACCTTCTTCAAATATGTATGATATATTGCAGGCATTAGTGTTTTATTGTATGTTTCCTGGTACCCACTCACTACTTAGCTAGCACGCGTGTTCAAAGTTTGTGTCTTCTGCTTATTGCCTCTCCAGTGTGTAGGGTCCTCCAGACTGAAAAAGAGAGACAGCAGTGTGTGTGCATCTGGTAACCCACAGTACAGGATAACTGCTGTGTGTGTGTGTGTGTGTGTGTGTGTGTGTGTGTGTGTGTGTGTGTGTGTGTGTGTGTGTGTGTGTGTGTGTGTGTGTGTGTGTGTGTGTGTGTTTCTTCGCTTCCTCAATGTAAACATGATGATGGACTGTATCCGTCTATTCTCAGTCCACTTTCAGTCTTGTCAGTCAATAATGTACTGACACCTCTAAACCAACCATGCAGCGGTTCCTGAACCTGAACCACCATCCACCTATCCATCAACATCCATCACGTTCAACACACTCTCAAACACTCTTGTGAATACTAGCTGCAACTATTAAAGTCATGCTCCAGAGCTTTTATATAATTTCAGCCAGTAGTTTTGAAAGTAGTGCTTACAAGCCAAAACGGGTCCTCGAAAATTGTGTACTACGTGATTGTGATATGTTAAGCCCTGCAATTTTTTATATATATATATATATTTTTTTTTAGTGCAATTCGGATATGTTACGAATTCCAATGAATACAATATGTAACGAATTTGTAAGTGCTTAAGATCCCGGAATTCATCTTTAACTTCTTCTAGTGAGTAAAATGATATAGGAACCTCAATAATACCCATTTTATTTCCTCTCTCTACTAATCATGACTGCCTTCCATCAAATCGTGTCAATCATTTTCCTTGAAGTACCTTCGTGGACAGGATGTGTGGAAAGGTGTGAGGATGAGGAAATTCACCGGAATTACCCAACCTCCACATACTTTCACATCCCTTATCTACCATTCATCACTAACAGCACTGTGAAATTCCTCTGGACCCGGTCAGACCAGTGTTATTACTATGTAACAGGGCATGACAGGCAGGCCTAGTTAACTTTTCAAGGAGATGTTTAAGTATAGTATACTAGCTGACAATGAACAGACAACTAAGCATCTTACACCTTTTACATTAGGTTGCACTGCACATGAGTGTCTTGTGACAGAGGACACGGGGGGGAAAATGTGGTTGTAGGTGCCTGACGAGATTAGATTGAAATGCTGAGCCCAATCAAAGGTGGGGAGGAACATTGTTTTAAAGACTTTTCAGGTTTTTGACTCACAGGCCAGAAGGTCATTCATGGCCTGGGTGTGTCCCTGGCCTGACTCCTTTCTGAAAGGACTGCTATTATCATGTCACTGGAACACTGATGTCAGACAGGTGTGAGGGAAGGGCATCAGTATAACAAGTGGGGTAGTAAAATTATATTCCCTAATCCCTATGTAGTGCACTACAAGGCTCTGGTCAAAAGTAGCCCCAGTGTATCGTTTTTGGATAGGGCTTCAATTCACACCTCCAAGTAACTTGTGTTCTAGGCTATAGGCATATTAAACTCTCATTCACTTTCTCTACTCACACACCCAGCTAGGGTAGATTCCTAATGGCTCATGTTTCATATGCAGGCTATACATTCAACAAATATATCATCTCAACCATTTATGCATGTCAGGCCTATAACAAACTAAAGATGTAGCCTGTAAAATGAAGATCCTCATCATCATCAATATTAAGGGGAACATTGGGGATCTTGTGGAACATTGTGGATCCTAGAATTCATAGGATTCTATATGTACAGTCATTATTATATGGACTCACCATTCAGTCCATTAGGAATGCGCAGGTGGATGTGTGACGCCAGCGATAGGTCGTCCATAGACCTCCGCAGGGATGCTATTTTTCCCTCGTTTGGCTTGTGTATGTGGTTGTGGTGGTGGTCAGGACTACCGGCGCTGCCGGTGCTGGAGGTACTGCTCCCGTCCCCGACGTCCCTAACGGTTCCCGTGCCCCCGTTCAGGTTGGTCAGGCTGGACTGGGAATCTATGGAGCTCCGTGACCCGGCTCCGTTCCTCTCCTCATCCAGCATCAGAATGATCTCTTTCAGTTCCAGGTTCTCCCGCATCACAGAGTCCTGGTTGGCTTCCAGATCCTTCAGCTTCTGATGGTACACCCCGACATCCTTCCACATCGATCCGGCGGTGTAGCGGCCGAAGCGTTGCCACTCTCGTGACAGCTTCTTGCCCTTCTGTCGGTCGTCGTCCAGGAAACAGCAGAGCTCCCGGAGTTCGTGGTTATCATCCTGAAGCTTCTGGTTGATCTCTTTGAGGCTGCGGATCTCGTGGAGGTGGACCTGTAGTCTCCTGTTCACATCTTTCATCATGTTCCCGTGCTCCACCATTAAGTACATTTTCTCGTTATCCGTTTTCCGTAGCCTCCTGATCAGCTCGTCTTTGCCGAGCCTGGAGAGCTCCTCTCCGGAGAGCTTGCTTAAATCATCCCGCAACGGTCCGCCTGGGGCATTTTTGGCCATGTTCCCCTCCTGATGTTGCGCTATATGGGTGAGTACGATGGTAGCTTACAGTGTCCGAATCTATAGGATGTCTAACCGAGCCTCAACGGTGACTTTGTAAAAGAAAATCAAATCCATGATAGATGAAATTATTCCAATGCGGCATGAAGGGTAAAGATTAATTCAACACTGGGCAGGAATGTGGAGCCTAATAAAAGCGCCTTGGAGCGAAGCAGGTGACCCAAATTGGCAGGCAAGCAGGCAGGCAACAGAACCGTAATCCCCTTGTAAAATTCAGCAAAATCGCAAAAAAAGCAGTTTTTCGTTTTCATCCCGGTACCTCCTCTCTGAGACGCCTTACTCGCTTTAACGCACTGGACAGACGCGGAGAGAGGCGGTCTTCTTGGACACCGGATTCACCAACCACAGACTGGGAAGGATCTCCCACAGCCTCGCTGATCGTCAACAAGCGCTGCGTAAATCCGTGATGTCAGAGGTCGCGTGTGTCCACAGCACGGGCTTGCTTTCAACCAGGCAATATTCAAAAGAAAGTTCCAGAAATGTTCCAATTAAGCAATCCCGCGGACGAGCTCGTATATAAATTCCTCATTTTCAAGTAAGCCGAAAGTGCACACTATGGATACATTATAGCATTCTCGTTAAATGTTGTCCTCCATCATGGCAGTTAGGTTGGAATCTGATGGATTAAACTCGCCCTCTCCTCTCCTCATCCTGTGGCAGCGTCGAGTTGAACGCCTCGATCACACCGAGAGTGAGACATGTTGGTACACCAGAAGGACATTCATTTCCAATGGAACGCTGCGTTTTCCTTGCAGCATTGCGTTGCATAGGCAGTTGCAGTGCGTTCTGTGTGGTGAACACATTACGCTTACCAATCAAACACACCGACAGCGTCAATGCGCAAAATAGTACGCAGCACCATCTGGATATGTGTGCAACAAAAGTTCAACATTCACCTTCTGCTACCATTTCTGTCAAGCCATCTACTCATACATTTTGAAGCATATGTTTTGTTTTACTTACTTAAAATATAAAATATATATATTTTTTGGCCTAAACTGAATATTATTATTTTTCTTTTTACCTTTAATTAACCAGGCAAGTCAGTTAAGAAAAATTCTTATTTTCAATGACAGCCTAGGAACAGTGGGTTAACTGCCTGTTCAGGGGCAGAACGACAGATTTGAACCATGTCAGGGGGTTTGAACTTGCAACCTTCCGGTTACTAGTCCAACTCTCTAACCACTAGGCTACCCTGCCACCCCAACATTCTGGCTGCCTCTCTTTTTCAAATGATTGATCTGTGGAAATTCGCCATATATCTAATCACATATAATTTTCTCAGTAAGGAGAAGTCTTTTGATTGGTACAGCTTAGTTGATGACAATAATTATTGTTGTATTTTCTCAAAAGACTCCAATTACACTCAAATTAATGATATAATATAACATTTCACTTCTTTACATCAAGTTTCCCAGTACAATTTAAGATTATTCTGTAAAAAAAAAATCTAATTCATACCTTTGAATGCTAATGTAAAATAAATACATTTTGCCAACTTTTTGTCAATTTCGTTTATTTTCATCCAAATATCAGTTTCAAATCATAACATTTTTCAATTGCCCTTCATTTTTACCATTGATGACAATGTTACATTTAACCCTTCAGCCTGTTAGATTTAACCCTGCCTATGGGGTCAATTGTAACATTTCACTTCCAGCACTCTCGGTTGAATTGTAAGCTGCTGGAATGTCCACGCTAGCGACTTCTAGCTATTCGCTGGTGCAGGTGGGGACACTTCAGGCTGAGGAGTAAGCTTCACACATCCCCATGTGCTACACTTGTCCTGATTGTTATACAGTTGTCAGTGGGAGTTGAAATTCATCTGCTTTGTATTTGAAAAAACATAATTGTATGCATCCCTAGCCAAAATGAAGAAATCTGCCATGCAATCTGCTCTTTATCCATGAAACTGCGTTGTTGGTTAGGGGCTCGGAAGTACAGTGCCTTGCAAAAGTATTCGGCCCCCTTGAACTTTGCGACCTTTTGCCACATTTCAGGCTTCAAACATAAAGATATAAAACTGTATTTTTTGTGAAGAATCAACAACAAGTGGGACACAATCATGAAGTGGAACAACATTTATTGGATATTTCAAACTTTTTTAACAAATCAAAAACTGAAAAATTGGGCGTGCAAAATTATTCAGCCCCTTTACTTTCAGTGCAGCAAACTCTCTCCAGAAGTTCAGTGAGGATCTCTGAATGATCCAATGTTGACCTAAATGACTAATGATGATAAATACAATCCACCTGTGTGTAATCAAGTCTCCGTATAAATGCACCTGCACTGCGATAGTCTCAGAGGTCCGTTAAAAGCGCAGAGAGCATCATGAAGAACAAGGAACACACCAGGCAGGTCCGAGATACTGTTGTGAAGAAGTTTAAAGCCGGATTTGGATACAAAAAGATTTCCCAAGCTTTAAACATCCCAAGGAGCACTGTGCAAGCGATAATATTGAAATGGAAGGAGTATCAGACCACTGCAAATCTACCAGCTCATACAAGGAGAAGACTGATCAGAGATGCAGCCAAGAGGCCCATGATCACTCTGGATGAACTGCAGAGATCTACAGCTGAGGTGGGAGACTCTGTCCATAGGACAACAATCAGTCGTATATTGCACAAATCTGGCCTGTATGGAAGAGTGGCAAGAAGAAAGCCATTTCTTAAAGATATCCATAAAAAGTGTTGTTTAAAGTTTGCCACAAGCCACCTGGGAGACACACCAAACATGTGGAAGAAGGTGCTCTGGTCAGATGAAACCAAAATTGAACTTTTTGGCAACAATGCAAAACGTTATGTTTGGCGTAAAAGCAACACAGCTCATCACCCTGAACACACTATACCCACTGTCAAACATGGTGGTGGCAGCATCATGGTTTGGGCCTGCTTTTCTTCAGCAGGGACAGGGAAGATGGTTAAAATTGGTGGGAAGATGGATGGAGCCAAATACAGGACCATTCTGGAAGAAAACCTGATGGAGTCTGCAAAAGACCTGATACTGGGACGGAGATTTGTCTTCCAACAAGACAATGATCCAAAACATAAAGCAAAATCTACAATGGAATGGTTCAAAAATAAACATATCCAGGTGTTAGAATGGCCAAGTCAAAGTCCAGACCTGAATCCAATCGAGAATCTGTGGAAAGAACTGAAAACTGCTGTTCACAAATGCTCTCCATCCAACCTCACTGAGCTCGAGCTGTTTTGCAAGGAGGAATGGGAAAAAATTTCAGTCTCTCGATGTGCAAAACTGATAGAGACATACCCCAAGCGACTTACAGCTGTAATCGCAGCAAAAGGTGGCGCTACAAAGTATTAACTTAAGGGGGCTGAATAATTTTGCACGCCCAATTTTTCAGTTTTTGATTTGTTAAAAAAGTTTGAAATATCCAATAAATGTCGTTCCACTTCATGATTGTGTCCCACTTGTTGTTGATTCTTCACAAAAAAATACAGTTTTATATCTTTATGTTTGAAGCCTGAAATGTGGCAAAAGGTCGCAAAGTTCAAGGGGGCCGAATACGTTCGCAAGGCACTGTAAGTATTTCACTGTAAAATTTTCACATGTGACTAATAAAATTTGATTTGATATATATATATATATATATAATGGCAACTCTTTAGGCTACTGGCTAGTATGCCTAATATTGGAGTTATAACAGTAGGCCTAACTTTGATGCTGTGTATGGGAGTATTTTGTGGAATGTGACAAATGGGTGTGTAATGAACAAATAAAACATATTCTAGTATAGCATAATTCATTATTGGCTATGGCTGTAGATACAGATGTCGTGCTTGATGGAGTCCTCTCATTATTTGCCTGGGAGTTTGATGCATGGTTATTATGCCTATAGGCCTATGATCAATATATTCTTCCTCATTCACCCTGATCTAAATTAGCACAAGAGTTGACTGTCGGGGGACAATATTCTGATAACATTACTTGAAAGTGGTTGATAGTTTACTAAAGTTCAATAAATTGTGGGGCCATGGGATTGAGATGTGATGGGACGTTATGCGACAAAACAATATTTCAAGAATATTGTGTGAACAGGTTGCCATCTAGTGGCAAAGGCAACAATACACCAAAAACTGCAACACAGAAGCAACAAGGCAATTGCTGAAATGTTTCAATTCCATCATGCCACTATAGGATATATTTTTTCAAAACCCCCTCATGCAATGCAGAAACAAAGACATTCCTAAGAATATCTAGACCAAAAACAAATGAAGTAAAGAAAAAAAATTGTTCGGTCAAAGAACAAAGACTTTTATTTTTATATTATTTCCGTTCATGTGGAACATAATAACACATTACCTAATTTATATTTTAAAAACTAATGAATAAGAGTGTATTTAATTGACTGACAGATAATAATAATAATAATAGCTAGGGGAAATGACAACAACCTTTATTAAGTCATATTTAGCTCCTCTTCGAGAGACAAGCAGACACCAATGGAAGTCCCTCACTAATGTGTCAACTTCCCTTGTGTTTCTTTGCTTCTTATTGCATTAGGCCTCTTTCCAATGTCATGATGCTTGTCTAAAAACACTGAACTAATGTTTCAGACAGGACTGATACCATGACTTCCTCTCCTATTGTATGTTTGTATGTTGTATGTTTTGTGCGGGTCTTAAGGCATATACAGTGCCAGTCAAAAGTTTGGACACACCTACTCATTCCAGGGGTTTTCTTTATTTTTTAACTATTTTCTATGTTGCCAAGAGTGTGCAAATCTGTTATCAACGTGAAAGGTGGCTACTTTGAAGAATCTCATCTTGCTTAACACTTTTTTGGTTGCTACATGATTCCATATTTGTTATTTCATCATTTTGATGTCTTCACTAATATTCTACAATGTAGAAAATAGTACAAATAAAGAAAACCCCTTGAATGAGTAGGTGTGTCCAAACTTTTGACTGGTACTGTAGGGATACGAATAGTGGTGCAAAAATGACTTAGTTTCGTCTGTGGTCAAGCATAACTACAGAACAGATAAAATAACAAAAGAAGCCATGGCATTTCTCCAGACAGGGAGAAATAGGTAGATCAGCTTTAATACTGCTGATAGATTGTAGCTTCCATCAATGTAATTGTCTGCATAATTTCCAATCCCTCATATATTTTATTGTAAATATATACATACCTGTAACTTTAACTCATTTTATAAGAGATTCTCCAAAATTGAAATATAAAGTCAGCTATGAATACCAGAACTGGTTTCCCAAATGTTTCATAGTGTTCTATTGTTTCCAGTTTATATTATCTCCAATGTATTGTCCATGTAAAAAACCTGTCTGATTAGGATGAATAATATCCGACAATACCTTTTTAATTCTATGCGCTATGCATTTTTCTTTTTGAAATGTTGCATCACTACACTGAAGTGTAAGGGTCTCAAAATGTTTTTATGGACAAGATCTTTATATTTACCAATTGGATCCTTGTCACACCCTAGTTGATTTGTATGTTTCTATGTTTTGGTTGGTCAGGGTGTGATCTGAGTGGGCATTCTATGTTGGATGTCTTGTTTGTCTATTTCTATGTCTGGCCTGATATGGTTCTCAATCAGAGGCAGGTGTTAGTCATTGTCTCTGATTGGGAACCATATTTAGGTAGCCTGGGTTTCACTGTGTGTTTGTGGGTGATTGTTCTTGTCTCTGTGTAGTTTCACCAGATAGGCTCGGTCACTTTGGATTTTCTTTTTCCTTGTTTTGGAAGAGAAGAGAACGAGCGCCATTCTCCTTGCGGAGATGGTGCTAAATACATCAACACGGTCGGTCCCTGGGATTGGGCTGGCCAACACGATTCTTTTTGCTTGGAAGGAAGAGGAGTTGGAGCCTTTAGGACGGGAATCTTTTGGAAGGACAATCTTGATGGGGATTCTAAAGCTGACGGTGAAGGACGTGTTTTGTTTCCAAGGCAACTCGTTGGAGGGAGCATATGACGTGGCACTATATACAGAGGAAAAACACGATGATATCCTGAGAAGGGCAAGATCAGTGGGAGGTGAGAGGCCGATGTGCCACTACGAAATAACAAGCCTGGCGAAGAATAACTTTAGGGTTGTAACTGTCAACATTTACAACCCTTACGTTAAGGATAAAGAGGTGAGGGCTTTTCTGTGGAGATACATGGATAACGTCTCCTCAGCTAGGCACCTCAAAGACTCCCTTGGGTTTTGGAATGGGAGGAGAGGCTTCCAGGCCCTCCTCAGGGAGGACCCAAAGGGACATGGTGGCTACCTCCATCCTCCTGCTATGTTCTCCCTTGGGGCTGACAGGGGGACGTTGTTTTATGCACGTCAGCCCCCATTTTGCAGGCGCTGTATGGCCTACGGACACATTTTCGCCTCGTGCAGCATGAGAAAATGCAGATTTTGTGGATCTGAGGATCACGAGGCGAGGGATTGTGACAAGCCTAAGACGTGCCATGGGTGTGGCTCGTCAGCACACCTGTGGCGGGGGTGCCCGGCCCGTCAGAGGTCATACGCGTCTGCGGCTGGGTGGGGGGCAGGAGCGGGGGATGGGGGAAGAAGAGGAGGGGAAGGAAGCATGCCTCATGAACAGAGTACAAGTCCAGGGCGGAAGGCGGCAAGGAAGGAGGAGGAGCAAGAAGCGGAGGATGGAAGAGAGAAGGAAACGGAAGGCACGGGAGTAGGAGAACCAGGAAAAGCGGCGGAAGAAGGCAACCGAGTGGAGGAGCATGAGAGAGAAGAAAGCGAGGGAGGAGTGGTGGAGAAGGAGACGGTGGAAGAGCAAGTGGACTGGGGGGAAAGTGCCCTGGTGGAAGAGATGAGGGGTATGGTGGAGGAGCTGGCGGGAGGGGGAGGGTGGTATCTCTCCACTGCCGCCATCACCAAAGAAGAGAATGAAGAGGAGGGTGCGATTGGCCGACAGTGAGGGGGAGGGGATGGCCAAGAGAGTGATGGGGGTGGGAGAAACCTCTGGGTTGCTGCTGGTTTCCCCAGGCCCTCAACTTCGTTTGGGTGGGGACACACCTAACAAGACTCAGGACTGGGTACAGGAGGAGGTGGGGAGTTTTTTTGTTTGGGGACTCAGCCTCCCCAATTTTTTTCCAAACCAGCTGCAACACTGGGGAGGGGGAGGATTGTGGGGGTAGACCCAGGGTGCAGGGCACCCCGGAGCCAAACACTATTCCTGCATCCTGGGATGGTGTGATGGAGGAAGAGGGGGGGATGTCGGGATTACGGATGGTGTTCTCACCGGTAGATATGGAGCAGGGGAGCATCGGGTGAGTCTCCTGTTTTTTTTTTCTGTCTGGGTTTGGAATTTGAGTGTATTACATGTTTTTAATTTTTCATGGAGTCTAATTTTACTTTTGTTAGTTTAAATGTAAGGGGTTTAAGGGATATTGTTAAGAGGAGGGCGGTTTTTAGTTATTTGGAGGGTGTGGGGTTTGATTTTTGTTTTTTTACAGGAGGTTCACCTGAGGGATGGAGGGGATGTTAGTAGGTTTAAGAGGGAGTGGGACAAGGGGGAGTCGGTTTGGGGTGTTGGGGGGTGCACTCATCGGGGGTAGGGATTTTGTGTGGGCACAGGGAGGTAAAAGTGGAGAATTCTTTTGTGGTAATGCAGGGGAGGGTTATAGGGGTGGATGTCACGATAAGGGATTGTAAATTTAGATTAGTGGTGGTGTATGGGCCACAGGTGGTGGCAGACAGGAGGGAGATGGTGGACTGTCTGACGCCCCTGTGTGTCACAAATAGGAAATTAGTGATAGGGGGGGATTTTAATACAGATTTAGGAAGAGGGGGGGATAGCAGTGCAGGCGCCATTGCCAGGCTAATGGCTTGCCATGGTCTGATTGATGGTGGTCTGCACACGACTCCGAAAATGGACGGTCCTACATGGCGTAACTCCAGGGGGGTTGAGCGGAGGCTCGACTATATTTTTGTACCCAGGTCTTTGGGTAAGTTGTCTGGGCGGCTGTTGCCTGTTTTCTTTTCGGATCACGACGGGGTGCTCCTGCAGGTGGGGTCGCCAGTCTGCCTCTTTGGTAGGGGGTACTGGAAGCTAGATCGGGATGTGCTGGAGGAGCAGGCTTTTGTTGACGGGTTTTATGGTTTCTTTAGGAGGCTTGAGGGCCTCCGGTCCATATGCGAGGGGGTGTTAGAGTGGTGGGAATTAGTTAAGGTGAGGATTAGGGCTTTTATAATAGTGTATTGCAAGAGGAAAAAAAGGGAGGAGAGGAGGGAGGTGGATCGTATCCAAAGGTTAATTGAACTCGAATACGAGGCAGGCAACCTCGGCGGGTCGTTTGACTGGGAGAGATCTGCAACCCTAAAGGCGCAGCTCAGGGAGTTGCAGGAGCGGAAGGCTCGAGCTTTCCTGGAGCGTGCGCATAGTGGCTTTCTAGAACATAATGAGACTTGTTCTGCTATGTTCTTTAAGTCGGTTAGGGCAAGACAGAGTAGGAAGGTAATGCATGGCGTTAGGGAAGAAAATGGTAGTATAGATAGAGAACCAGAGGATATGGTCAGGGTGACAACTGATCATTTCCAAGGTTTATTTAAGGAAAGGGAAATAGATGTAGAGCAGGGAAATGTGTTTTTAGAACACTTGTCCAGGCGGTTGCCGGAGGACATTAGAGAAGTGATGGAGGCCCAGATTTCACTAGAAGAGGTTGAGAGCGCTCTTAGGAGGATGGGAAAAGGGAAGGTGCCTGGGATGGATGGGCTGCCGGCTGAGTTTTATCTCAAGTTTTGGGGTATACTTGGACCAGTGGTCCTCGAAGTCTTGAAGGCCATCCTTGAGACGGGGGTCCCGGGGGGATCAATGGCTGTTGGTGTGCTCTCACTTTTATATAAGAAGGGGGAAGTAACAGACCTTGGCAACTGGCGGCCGTTGACCATGCTGTGTGTAGATTACAAGCTACTTGCAAAGGTTTTGGCAGGCCGGTTGCGCACAGCCCTTCCCTACGTCGTCCATGAGGATCAGACGTGCGGGGTAGAGGGCCGCTCTATTAGATGGAACCTACAGTTAATCAGGGACTCCATCGCTTGGGTTGAAGATAGAGGACTGCCTTTAATGGTAGCAGCGCTAGATCAGGCGAAAGCCTTTGATCGCCTGAATAGATCGTTTTTATTCAGAGTGTTAGGTCGATTGGGATTTGGGGAGAAGTTCATAGGATGGATTCGTACATTATATGTCGGAGCGGGGTGCCGAGTTAGTGTAAATAGTCACTTGGGTGATGTTTTTGACCTCTCGTCTGGGGTCAGGCAGGGGTGCCCACTCTCGGCTCTCCTCTTCTTTCTGTACATGGAGCCTCTGGGGTCTGCCATTAGGGCAGACACAGGGGTGGAAGGCTTGTTGATCCCTGGAAGTGGTGGGCTGCGTGTTAAGATGACGCAGTACGCCGACAACACTTCCTTGCTGCTGTGCAAGGACTCGTGCCTGACAAGGTCCCTTGCCATCTTTGGGGATTTCACCCGAGCGTCGGGAGCAGTTCTGAACCATGCAAAGTCTTCCGTCAAGTTTTTCGGAAGATGGCGCGGTAGAACGGATGTGCCTGGGGGGTTATCTCTCTGTGAGGGGGCCCTGAGGATTCTCAGAGTCCATTTTGAGACCTCCGGCTCAGCGACGCTAAACTGGAACATGCGTATCGCAGTGGTACAGAGGAAGCTAGCAGTGTGGAAGGCTAGGTATTTGTCTTTTGTGGGCAAAGTCCTGGTCCTAAAGGTGGATGTGTTGCCGTCTCTTTTGTATTTGGCGTACATCTACCCATTGCCTGCTTGCCTGAGGAGGCCTCTAGTGAGGCTTGTGTTTCAGTTCATGTGGAGTGGCAGGTGCGAGTGGGTTGCCAGGGCACGCATGATCTGTCCCATCGGGGAGGGAGGTAGGGGGGTACCACATTTCCCCCTCAAGCTGGACGCAATTTTTGTTTCTTTCATGTTAACGGAGCTTGCTCATCCAGTGATACACCTGTCCGGTTACCTCCTGCGGGTGTTCTTCTCGTATCAGGCGAGAAGCGTAATGGTGTGGTCTAACACGGGTCCTCGGGCGGAACAGCTGCCGTGGCACTTTGGTCATGCGGCCAAGTGGCTGCGTGCGCACCCTGAGGTTGAAGTTGCCCGAGTAGGTTTAGATCACAGGCACCTGTACGAGGAGGTCAGAAAGGCAGTGCAGGTGCGGGGTCTGGACAACAGGCTCAAGGACCTGAATTGGTTGAGCCTCCATAAGTGCTTGCCGGTACGTTCCATCATGTACCGGGATAGTTTGGTGCAATCCCCCACCTGTCCAAGATCCTCTTGTGGCAGGGAGGAGACTGTGCGCCATGTCTTTTGGAACTGTGCCTTTGCCGGAGTAGTATGGTCTAGGGCACGGGTGTTGTTAGGTTTGGTAAGGGGGGATTTTGTATTGACGTGGGCCAGGTTAGAGAGAGGTGTAGGGAGAGTGAGAGGGACGGATAGGGACAGGTTTCTGCTCTGGCTTCTCATGAGTCTCTTTAAACGGGGGCTGTGGGAAGCCAGGCAGAACATGATGAAGACAGGGAGAGATTGGGGGGTAGAAGGGATAGTGAGGAGGGTGGAAGGAGATTTGAGGGGGAGGATGAAGAGGGAGGAGAGGAAGTTTGTGGCAGCATGCTGCTCGGGAGAGGTGGAAGGGGGGTTTAGGGCTGGGTGTCATTTAGATTTGTAAGGGGATAGATTAGGGACGGGGAGATAGGGAAAGGTATTTTGTAGGGTGATTGGGAGGGAAGATGCTCCCCTGAGGTTTTGTTTGGGGTTTTTGTTTAGTTAAATTAGTTTAATTAAAATACCATTATTTGAGTATGTATGAAAATTATGAGTTGTAAAGAATGAATGGTATTGAAGATAATAAATAATTTTTTATTTAAAAAAAAATAGGGCTGTTTCGGTTTTCCACGTTTGTTGTTTTGTATTGTTCGTGTTTCATCTTCATTAAAGATGTATCTAACTAACCATGCTGCATTTTGGTCCGATCCTTGTTCCACCTCTTCGTCAGAGGAGTTAGAAGAAACCCGTTACAGAATCACCCACCACAACAGGACCAAGCGGCATGGTAACAGGCAACAGCGGCAGCAGGAGCAACAAAGAGAGGAAAGGACATGGGAACAGATTCTGGACTACACTACGTGGGAAGAAATAGACAGGTGGGCGGCCAACCCAGGAGGAGTGCCCGAGCCCGCCTGGGATTCGCTGGAGCAGTGCGAAGAAGGGTATAGAAAAATGGAGTTGTTGAAGCGAGCACGGCGGCGCGATAGGAGGCCCGGGAGTCAGCCCCAAAAATTTCTTGGGAGGAGGCTCACAGGGAGTATGAAGACGCTAGGTAGGAGACCTGCGCAAACTTCCTGTGGTTACCGGAGGGCAGGAGAGACCGGGCAGGGACCGTGTTATGCTGTGGTGCGCACGGTGTCTCCAGTGCGGGTGCATAGCCCGGTGCGTTCTATTCCAGCACCGCGTATCGGCCGGGCTAGATTGAGCGTCGAGCCAAATGCCATGAAGCCGGCTCTATGCATCTGGTCCCCAGTGCGTCTCCTTGGGCCGGCTTACATGGCACCAGCCTTACGCTCGGTATCCCCGTTTCGCCTGCGTAGCCCAGTGCGGGCTAGAGCGACCGGGAGTATTCAACCAGGTAAGGTTGGGCAGGCTCGGTGCTCAAGAGCTCCAGTGCGCCTGCACGGTCCGGTCTACCCAGTACCACCTCCACATCCCAGCCCTCCGGTGGCAGCTCCCCGCACCAGGCTTCCTGTGCGTGTCCTCGGCTCAGTACCACCAGTGCCAGCACCACGCATCAGGCCTACTGTGCGCCACTCCAGCGCTGCCGGAGCCTTCCTCCTCTCCTGCGCTGCCGAAGTCTCCCGCCCGTTTAGCGCAGCCGGAGCTGCCAGTCTGCATGGAGCAGCCAGAGCTGTCAGTCTGCATGGAGCAGCCAGAGCTGTCAGTCTGCATGGAGCAGCCGGAGCTGCCAGTAGAGCATGGAGCTGCCAGTCTGCATGGAGCTGCCAGTCTGCATGGAGCTGCCAGTCTGCAAGGAGCTGCCAGTCTGCAAGGAGCTGTCAGTCTGCAAGGAGCTGCCAGTCTGCAGGGAGCTGCCGGAGCTGCTAGTCTGCATGGAGCAGCCAGAGCTGCCAGTCTGCAAGAAGCCGCCAGAGCTGCCAGTCAGCATGGAGCAGCCAGACCCGCCAGTCAGCATGAAGCAGCCAGAGATGTCAGTCAGCATGGAGCAGCCAGAGCCGTTAGTCTGCCAGGATCCACCAGTCAGCCAGACTTTTCCAGATCTGCCAGACTCTTCCAGATCTGCCAGTCAGCCAGTCTCTTCCAGATATGCCAGTCAGCCAGTCTCTTCCAGATCTGCCAGACACTTCCAGATCTGCCAGTCAACCAGACTCTTCCAGATCTGCCAGACAACCAGACTCTTCCAGATCTGCCAGTCAGCCGGACTCTTCCAGATCTGCCAGTCAGTCGGACTCTTCCAGATCTGCCAGACAACCAGACTCTTCCAGATCTGCCTGACTCTTCCGGATCTGCCAGTCAGCCAGACTCTTCCGGATCTGCCAGTCTCTTCCGGATCTGCCAGTCAGCCAGACTCTTCCAGATCTGCCAGTCAACCGGACTCTTCCAGATCTGCCAGTCAACCGGACTCTTCCAGATCTGCCAGTCAACCGGACTCTTCCAGATCTGCCAGTCAACCGGACTCTTCCAGATCTGCCAGTCGACCGGACTCTTCCAGATCTGCCAGTCAGCCGGACTCTTCCAGATCTGCCAGTCAGCCGGACTCTTCCAGATTCGCCAGTCAACCAGGATCTGCTGGATTCAACTGCCTGGCTGAGCTTCCTCTCAGTACTGGGCTTCCTCTCAGTGCTGGGCTGCCTCTCGGTACTGGGCTGCCTCTCGGTACTGGGCTGCCTCTCGGTACTGGGCTTCCCCTCAGTGCTGGGCTTCCTCTCAGCCCCTAGCTTCCCCTCAGTGCTGAGCTGCCCCTCTGTCCCGAGCTGCCCCTCTGTCCCGTGTTATTTAGTAGGGTTGCCGTGGCTAGGAGGTCACGGAAGCGGACAAGGCGGGGGAGGACTACCGTGAAGTGGGGGCCACGTCCAGCACCGGAGCCGCCACCGTGGTCAGATGCCCACCCAGACCCTCCCCGATAGGTTCAGGTTTTGCGGCCGGGGGGTACTGTCACGGGGGGTACTGTCACACCCTGACCATAGTTTATTTGTATGTTTCTATGTTTTGGTTGGTCAGGGTGTGATCTGAGTGGGCATTCTATGTTGGATGTCTTGTTTGTCTATTTCTATGTCTGGCCTGATTATGGTTCTCAATCAGGGGCAGGTGTTAGTCATTGTCTCTGATTGGGAACCATATTTAGGTAGCCTGGGTTTCACTGTGTGTTTGTGGGTGATTGTTCCTGTCTCTGTTTGTTGCACCAGATAGGGCTGTTTCGGTTTTCCACGTTTGTTGTTTTGTATTGTTCGTGTTTCATCTTCATTAAAGATGTATCTAACTAACCATGCTGCATTTTGGTCCGATCCTTGTTCCACCTCTTCGTCAGAGGAGGAGTTAGAAGAAACCCATTACAATCCTGTTTCAGTAATAATTAAATCAGACCTTCTTGTTGAGTATCTGATCATCTACGATTTTTGTAGGAGTGGTTAAAACATGCTAATAACGGTCCTCTGAGTATATCAAAAAAGGTTTGGTATACAGCGCATTTGGAAAGTATTCAGACCCCTTGATTTTCCCACACTTTGTTACGTTACAGCCTTGTTCTAAAATGAATTACATTAATTTTTTTCCTCATCAAACTACACACAATGCCCCATAATGACAAAGCTAAAACAGGTTTTTAGACATTTTTGCAACTTGACTGGAGTCCACCTGTGGTAAATTGAATTGATTGAACGTGATTTGGAAAGGCACACACCTGCCTATTGTACCTCCACTGGTACGCCATCCAACCCTGGAGTTTTCCCAGACTTAAAGGCTTTATTTGCATGAAGAAGTTCCTCCTCTGTAATTGGCCTTCACATGAGTCTTTCTGTACAGCTGTTAATTTTACATTAATAATAGAAAAAAATACATATAATCATCAACCGTTAGTGGAGATGGAGGAGACCAAGATGAAAACATATGCTTAAAGTACTTTGCACTCTTTTTTAAATTATAGTTTGGTGAATCATGGGGGACTCCATCAGTTGTATCAAGTTTTAGTAAATTATTATTTTTGGTAGCATTTCTATGTCGAAGATAAAAAAAATAATTTGGTGCATTTTCCCCCATTTTCCATCCAGTTTGCTTAATTTTTTATAATACATTACTCTTGATCTTTCTTGAATAAGTTCCTCGATTTTTTTTGTTTTTCCTCTTTGGTACAGTTTTTATTGCTATCTATCTGTACTATTAGTCTTTCCATTTCCTTTGTTAATATAGACTCTTTTGACCAAAATTGCTTTTGTTTTAGAGATGAGTACTGAATTGCATGGCCTCCAAAGGCATATTTAAAAGTGTCCAATATAATAAGGAGATCTGCTGTACCTATGTTATGTCGGGATAATGTCAATTATAAATTCTTCTGTCCTAGTTAAAAACAAGTCATCATCCAATAGGCTTTGACTAAATTTCCAATATCCTTGCCCACATGGACATTCTGTAAGAGTAATAAGCTAATTGTTTTATGAGCCGACCGCATTCTGTCCCCTATCAACAATTCTTACATTTTTGGTGCAAGTGAAAATGACATAAGATTGAGCCTCCACCATATATATCTCAATAAGTCAGGATATTTAAGCCTCCATATATCCACTAGTTCCAATATATCCATGACATTTGTGATGGACATATTGGAACTAGTGGATAACCGAAAGGTTGCTGGATCAAATCCCCGAGCTGACAAGGTAAAAATCAGTCGTTCTGCCCCTGTGCAAGACAGTTAACCCACTGTTCCCTGGGTGCCAATGAGGTGGACGTTGATTAAAGGCAGTCCCAAGACACATTTCAGTTGAATTAATTCAATTGTACAACTGACTAGGTATCCCCCTTTCCCCTCATATGGATATATCACCAAGTGTTGATTTTTCAGTATAACACGACTAGTGTTGATTGTGTTAAATGAACAATCATTGGTGTAAAGTAACCTGTGTTGGTGTTAATACAACCAGTGTTAAACCAAAACCACGTCCACCATTACCATGTTTCCCAACATGCTCTATTGCAGGTAGAGTTTTTGAATTGTTTAGTTCAATATCTATGTTTTGCATATACAATGATTGATTAATTCATCTCATTCTACCCAAATATAAATAGCATACATTTTTTAAAACAAATCCAATCTGTTACTTGGACTTTTACACCCATTACTGAAATGGTTGTTCAAGTTCATTAAGATGGTTTAGGTAGGCTCATGTACTAGTCTTCCCAATCTGGCAGTGATTCTGAATGCAGATGAATAAAAATAGCCCCATTCTGGCTGGATTCTGACAGGAATTATATATAATTTTCAAGACAGCATAGTGTTACTTTACAGGCCTGATGTTGCCTGTAAACCATTAATCTAAGTCTAAGCCCTATCTAAACTGGGGGAGGGCCATTCTAAACTAACATATGGAATTGTTTTAAGATGGGAAAACCAAGGATCATTTATCTATTTGAATTTTAAGACACCTTAAGGTATCAAAAAATATGTTAAAAAAAATATTGGATGAAACATTGAATTTGGCATTACTGCTATTAGACAATAGAAATGTTTTGAATAACAGATTCACTACATGGAACAACAGAACAACAGTCATGGAACAACAGATAGTCTAGCTTTGCCACCTTTTATCGCAGATGCGGGAAGGTGATATCGGCGGATGCGAAGGATTGACAAGCAGCCCATGCAAAAAAACACATATCTCTGTTTAAACAGACGGATTTTGATGGGGATTTTTTAAATTATTTTAATTATTGTAGGCTAAGGGTTAACCAAGGCCCTCAAAGTAATGCCTCACGAAATATTTAGTGGATGTGTTAAATAGTTTTATTTGAAGAATAACATAGTTGGTTAGGATCTCACTTGGTGAAGACCAAAAGACTGAACTTTGATGATTGCAACAACAATGTCTCTGTCACTACAAATACAGTCATGGGTGGTAAACTCTAAAACTTCACTCGAAATGCAAGACACTCTGGGAAATATGCAAATAAGGCTTTAAACTGAGCAGTGTGTCAATTTAACACTGAAATGTGTGGACCCATATAGATTCGGGACTCATTTTAAATGTAACTCTGTCAGTGTTGATTTAACACTGGATAATTTGCGGTGTAGCATGAGGACAACAAAGTAGCCTTTAAGACAGATACTTTGCGCGGTGGAATAGCAAATAAAACGGACTGCAACCCGTCGAACGTTGATGATTAAAGCTTCAGAGCAAAGTTCAGTGAAAAAAACACACACGAGACAAAGCGTTCACAGGACAGTCGAACCGGAGGCATTCTCGTTATTCGCTGGTTTGCATAACTTTCTGATGGCACCGGGTGACTGGAGTGCTCAGAATGTGGTATTTTTGTGACATCCTCGGTCGTGTCAGGCACTCGCAGTTCATTGGGTTATATTTGTTGGGATTTTGGATAGCACCTGTGTCCTTACACCCACAATGCTTGGATTTCAAGCCCCCGTTCAAGCCTCAAGAGGACCTCCAGTTCTGCGCAATGTACAGGAACTTCGGCTGCTGCGACTCAGCGAAGGACCAGGAATTGATGGCAAAATTCTATAAAATCATGGACAATTTCGACAATTATGGATATGCCAACTGTGCTGGGTACGTGCAGGACCTTCTCTGCCAGGTAAGCAAAGAACGGGTAAAGGTCGATACATGGTTTTGTTTTCAGAATTACATAATCCAGCTATTATTGGCTAGCACAGGCATGTTTGTAAAGGCATATACTTGTTATACACCCGCACATTCATCCAATGAGATACAATAGCCCGATCTGACGTGCATTATTACAGTGCATAATTGCGTAATAGAATGCATAATAACAAATTAATGTCAATCACTGCATGATAAAATGCACGTTGTCATAACAAACGTATCTCCTCAAATCGAAAGTGTACGTTCTTCACAGAACAAGGCGATTGTCTAACAGGACATGGGGGCTGCACAAATGAAAGAGTTTGTTTGGTCCCTCACTCCTCACATTTCTCTCCTCCTTTTCCTTCTTTCTCCCCTCCTTCAGGAATGCTCTCCATATGCAGCTCACCTCTTTGATGCAGAGGACCCCAGTACCCCCATCAGAACCCTCCCTGGCCTGTGCCCTGACTACTGCTCTCAGTTCTGGCTCAAATGCCGTTCCACCATCACCTTGCTCTCTGACGACCTGCAGCTAGCCCAAGCCGAGCCGGACCAGGTCCATTTCTGCCAGCACCTGGAGCTGGGGGACCCAGACTACTGCTACCCACACCTCCTCAGCAACGAGCAGCTGACGCAGAACCTGGGCCACGTCCTGGCCGACCCCGAGGGCTGCCTGCAGCTCTGTCTGGAGGAAGTAGCCAACGGGCTGCGGAACCCCCTGGCCATGGTGCACGCCAACGATGGCACGCACCGCTTTTTTATAGCCGAACAGGTGTGTTTGTGCTCACTTTCCAGAGTTGTTGTATTGCATTGTGGTATTATAGTGCCGGTTTCCCAGACACAGATTAAGTCTTGTCCTGAACTAAAAAGTTATTTCAATAGAGAATAGAGACTTGTCTTAATCTATGTTTGGGAAACCAGCCAATAGTGTATAGATTTTGGGCATTTTTTTTAATGTGTATGCTGACCTCGCAAAATGTATTTCCATGTCAATGGACAATAAAGTTATTATCATATCGTAGGTGGGCCTGGTGTGGACGTACCTGCCTGACCGCTCCAAGCTGGAGAAGCCCTTCCTGAACATCACTAAGGCTGTTCTGACGTCACCTTGGGAGGGGGACGAGAGGGGCTTCCTGGGCCTGACCTTTCACCCCAACTATAAGTACAATGGGAAGCTGTACGTGTACTACTCCGTGGAGATTGGCTTCGACGAGAGGATCAGGGTCAGCGAGTTCCGCGTCTCCCCCGGCGACATGAACGAGGTGGACCACGCATCTGAGAGGTACAGTTATCGATGACTCCCAAATGGCACCCTATTCCCTATATATAGAAGACTACTTTCGACCAAAAGTGCAGCTTTGGTCAAAAGTAGTACATTATATAGGGGAAACGGTGCCATTTGGGGTTGAAACCTGTGTTGTGCTCTTGCCCCAAAATGGCTGCTGTGGTGTCCATCACCAAGGCAGTTGGGCTTTGCTGTTGTTATGAAGACTCAAAGGGTGCGGAATGGATTTACAGTACAATAGGTTTTGCATACAGCTGGACATATATCTACACCAATGTGTAGTAGTAGACCTAAAAATATTGCTGTTGTGCATAACACATGGTAGATATTACACATTAAAGGTGGATAAGATGAGTTCCCGCCACCAACAAAGTGCTTGGATAAGCAGTATATTTTCCATAATTATTGTACCTCCGAGAGATGGGCGCTGCTGCACTGAATTCTCTGTCTCGTATCTGTCTCTGTCTCAAACACCTTCTCAGGATCATTCTGGAGGTTGATGAGCCTGCTTCCAATCACAACGGAGGAATGGTGATGTTTGCTGATGATGGATACCTGTACATTTTCACTGGAGACGGGGGCATGGCCGGAGACCCCTTTGGGAAATATGGAAACGCTCAGAACAAGTGAGAGAAGAGGGAAAAATATGTGGACCTCTCGTTCATGATGTCATCTTATGGCATCGACTCATATAACTTTTTAACAATTAGTTACAGCTGTACCATTAACACAGTTGCTAATAATAAGTTACTAGGTAAACCGAAAAGACAATAATCATACTCGCGGAAAGATGTTCCAAGTTTACACTCCTCTCTTCTGCAGGTCAGCCCTGTTGGGCAAAGTGCTCCGTATCAATGTTGATGACAATGATAGGGGTCCCCTGTACAGGATCCCTTCTGACAACCCGTTTGTGCATGAGCGCGGGGCGCGCCCTGAGGTCTACGCTTACGGGGTGCGGAACATGTGGAGGTTCCCCCTTTTTTTCAACACTTTCACGATATGCTTACTTCATGAAACATTACACTTCCTTACACTTTATATACCTTGACAAAAAAAGTGTGGCGAGACGTTACATTACTGCACTGAATAAAGGAGTAATAACTTGGAAATGAAGTGTAATCTAGTTGTAGCTACTTAAGTAGTTGTGTTGGTCGACTTGTTCTTGTTTCTCCCATGGAGGTGTTCTGTGGACCGTGGGGACCCTCTGACGAAGGAGGGGAAGGGACGTATTTTCTGCGGGGACGTGGGCCAGAATAAGTTTGAGGAGATCGACATCATAGAGAAGGGAAGGAACTACGGCTGGAGGGCCAAAGAGGGCTTCTCTTGTTATGACAAGAAGCTGTGCGCCAACAGCTCTCTAGGTGGGAATCCTGTAGCCTGATCCAAGATCAGTTTGTGCTGCATAACCAACTCCTATGCTCATTGTCATGCCGGCATCCTGTGGTTCACTGGGAGATGAAGGTCTCAGTGTGTTTTGTTCTGTGACTTCCTTAAAAAAAAAAAAAAATCTTCCTGTTTAAAAAAAAAACTTGAATACTGTACTTTATTTATCCTTAGACAGTAATGGAACCAGAGTGGGAAGAGATTGGAAGGGTGGATGTAGGGATTGAACGCCGTCCTCCAGGGTCATAATGTGCTTAGAAGGGGAGTGCTCAGGTGGGAGTAAGCAGGGAATCTGTGAATTTAACCAGGATTTCTGGAAAACCACAGGCTCTGCACAATTTCCTTCATTTAAAAAACATGTCTTATATCTCTTCCTCCTGTTCTCTTCCAGATGATGTACTCCCCATTTATGCATACCCTCACAAGATGGGCAAGTCTGTGACTGGCGGATATGTGTACAGAGGGTGTGAATACCCCAATCTGAACGGCATGTACATATTTGGAGACTTCATGAGCGGGTAAGGCTCCTTACTGTACGTGTTCACCGTTTTCAATCCAATCCTATAAGTGTTTATAGATGTTTGAGTCCATATACATTTCCTTCGGAAAGTATTCAGACCCCTTGACTTTTTAAAAATGTTATTACCGTATAGCCTTATTCTAAAATAGATTAAATAAAAAAAATCCTTAGCAATTTACACACAATGCCCCATAATGACAAAGCGAAAACAGGTTTTTAGAAAATGTGGCTAAGTTTTTACATCTAAAACCCTGAAATTATTTACATAAGTATTCGGACCCTTTACTATGAGACTTAAAATTGAGCTCAGGTGCATCCTGTTTCCATTGATCATCCTTGAGCTGTTTCTACAACTTGATTGGAGTCCACCTGTGGTAAATTCAATTGATTGGACATGATTTGGAAAGGCACACACGTATATATAAGGTCCCACAGTTGATAGTGCATGTCAGAGCAAAAACCAAGCCATGAGGTCGAAGGAATTGTCCGTAGAGCTCTGAGACAAGATTGTGCCGAGGCACAGATCTGGGGAAGGGTACCAAAAAATGTGCGTAGCATTGAAGGTCCCCAAGAACACAGTGCCCTCCATCATTCTTAAATGGAAGAAGTTTGGAACCACCAAGACTCTTCCTAGACTTCCTAAACTGAGCAAACGGGGGAGAAGTGCCTTGTTCAGGGAGGTGACCAAGAACCCAATGGTCACTCTGACAGAGCTCTAGAGTTCCTCTGTGGAGATGGGAGAACCTTCCGGAAGGACAACCATCTCTGCAGCACTCCACCAATTAGGCTTTTATGGTAGAGTGGCCAGACGGAAGCCACTCCTCAGTAAAAGGCATATGACAGCCCACTTGGAGTTTGCAAAAAGGCACCTAAAGGACTCTCAGATCATGAGAAAGAAGATTCTCTGGTCTGATGAAAACAAGATTGAAATCTTTGGCCTGAATGCTAAGCATCACTTCTGGAGGAAACTTGGCACCATCCCTACAATAAAGCATGGTGGTGGCAGGATCATGCTGTGGGGATGTTTTTCAGCGGCAAGGACTGGGAGACTAGTCAGCATCGAGGCAAGGATGAACGGAGCAAAGTCCAGCTAGATCGTTGATGAACTCCTGCTCAGGACCTCAGACTGAGGTGAAGTTTTGAGGAAACTGGCACCATCCCTAGTGTGAAACATGGTGGTGGCAGCTTCATGCTGTGGGGATTTTTTTCAGCTGCAGGGACTGAGACTAGTCAGGATTGAGGCAAAGATGAACGGAGCAAAGTACAGGGAGATCCATAAAAAAAACCTCCTCCAGAGCGCTTAGGACCTCAGACTGAGGGCGAAGATTCACATTCCTACAGGACAACAACCCAAAGCACACAGCCAAGACAATGCAGGAGTGGCTTCAGGTCAAGTCTCTGAATGTCCTTGAGTAGCCCAGCCAAAGCCCGGACTTGAACCCGATCGAACATCTCCGGAGAGACCTGAAAATAGCTGTGCAGCAATGCTCCCCAAAGAACCTGACAGAGCTTGAGAGGATCTGCAGAGAAGAATGGGAGAAACTCCCCAAATACAGGTGTGCCAAGCTTTTCGCATCATACCCAAGAAGACTCAAGGCTGTAATTGCTGCCAAAGGTGCTTCAACAAAGTACTGAGTTAAGAGTCTGAATATTTTCTTTAATACATTTGCAAAAATTGCTAAAAATCTGTTTTTTGCTTTGTCATTATGGGGTATTGTGTGTAGATTGATGAAGGGGGAAAACTATTGAATACATTTTAGAATAAGGCTGTAACGTAACAAAATATGGGAAAAGTCAAGGGGTCTGAATTCTTTCCGGATGCACTGTAGCAGGTGTATTTTCATATGTTTCGAAAGTTGTGTTTTATGTTTTTATATATGGTCTATAAGGAAAGCATACTGCAAATGAAAAAAATTCAAAATAACATTGAATGTAGTGTCTCCTCCCTATAGGCGTATGATGAACCTCCAGGAGAATAAGAACACGGGTCAGTGGAACTACCATGAGATCTGTATGGGCATTGGTTTGACCTGTGCCTTTCCTGGCCTCATAAACAACTACTACCAGTATATTATCTCCTTCGCTGAGGACGAGGCAGGTAGGAGGAGTCACATTAAACCTATTTTTGTTTGCCCATGGTCATACAGGCAATGGAAAAGGTTTTTTAAGCATCAGATCTCTAGGCTGCACACATTTAAGGCCAGTTTCCCAAACCAAGATTAAGTTTAGTCCTGGACTAAAAAGCATGCTCAATGGAGAATCACCACTGAAACCAGCTAGATTGCCAAATTATGTGAAATGTTCATTTTTCTGTCTGAACAGGAGAACTGTACTTCATGTCGACTGGAGTGCCCAGTGCCACATCTCCCACCGGTGTTGTTTACAAACTGGTGGATCCCTCAAGGTAAGGATTTAAAGCCACTGTCACACCCTGACCATAGTTTGCTTTGTATGTTTGTATGTTTTGTTTGGTCAGGGTGTGATCTGAGTGGGTATTCTATGTTACATGTCTAGTTTGTCTATTTCTATGTTTGGCCTGATCTGGTTCTCAATCAGAGGCAGGTGTTAGTCATTGTCTCTGATTGGGAACCATATTTAGGTAGCCTGGTTTGTGTTGGGTTTTGTGGGTGGTTGTCTCCTGTGTCAGTGTTTGTACCACACGGGACTGTTTCGGGTTTTTACAGTTTATTCATGTATGGTTTCATTATTAAAGAAACATGAATTATAACCATGCTGCATTTTGATCCGCCTCTCCTTCACCAGAAGAAAACCGTTACAGCCACAATCTGTATTTTCAATAGCCTGACCCTGCCACAATGTTTGGTAAGGTGAGGGCTAAATAAAGTGTTGTGGCCTTCTGCTTTTCTCTTGAAGATGGCAGAAGCCTAGCATTACCGTCATAGACACACTTTTAAAAAGAGACAAAGACAAAACAAAATCAGTAAAACATGTTAAGCATCTGTTCATGATTACTGATCTATTTTAAGTCAGAAGAATGTGCCGCATCATAATCTTTCTGTCTGTAGTTCTTAATCTGATTTACATTGTACATTCTGTTTCTCTGTGTGTTCTTTGTTCTTATAGCATAACTGCTGATGAACGGCATTCTATTTCTGTTTTGGTGATCATTGAGATTTTCTTACCCTCTGTCGGGGTCGGCTCACTCTCCCTTTCTCCAGATTTCTAGGTGAAAGAGAAAGAACAAACAGAAAATAAAATAAAGGGTGTTGGAGCAGTGTGAATGCTCTTTTATCTAAATATCTCTCTCACTGACTTAGGTCTAAACAGTCTTGGCCGCAAGATATCTCTCTTTCTTGCATACCCTCTCTTTTGCTCTCTGTTGGCTGCAGCACTATACTGTTGTGTCAAGTTATTTGTTTCTCACTCGCTCATGAAGCTGATATGAATTACTCTCCACCACAGAAATGTTTGGAAAAGGGGAAGAGAAGAATAGGCCTTCAGCCTCATTCTGGGAGGGAGACCAGCTGAAAGCGAATCAAAAAAAGAGAGTTGAAGTCTCAACAGAGGCTGCTAAAACTGGGGTGAAACTTTGACTTCTCACCCTCTGATTTAGTTTTCTTCCCTGCTGAGCTGAGAACTTTTGGTATTTTGTCTGTTTTAGACGGGCACCGCCAAGACAATGTCACTATGACCCACTGCCTGTCAGAGTGAAGAGCAAGCTCATCAAGTTCAGGCCAAAAGAAAGTGAGTATGCTGGCTTTCAACATATATCTCAGTCTGTCTGCTTTTATTTTGTTCATTATATTTAGCCCCCTTTGCTCAATCAAACACTTACAGTATGTCAGTAGATCTCGCTGCTCGATCTAGATTGTCACTAGATCTCGCTTGCCCGATTAGATTATTCACTTCATCATCAATTCCCTGATTATTGTCATTTGAGAGATTTTAGGCACAAGACCTCTGAGATTGCCCGATTCATATTATACTGTGGATAGGCGTACATGCTAATTATAACCTCATCTCACCAATCTATTCATTAGGACAGTCCATGTAGTTATCCTAAATCTGACCTGTTCTTCTATCCCACAGCCTTAACAGGAGTTGAACTACCGACAAAGCATCAAAAGCTCTCCCCGCCAGAAGAGCCCGTCAGACCCCATCCCACTGAGTCCGCAGTAAGCGAGTCTGACAAGGACTGGCTTCAGGAGCTCATGGACATTCTAAAGGAGCAAGAGGCTGCCGTCGTCACCACCACACTGCCTCAAACTACAACCAAACCGCCCAGGCACACACGACGGAAAAACCCACGAAAGAAGGGCAAGCACCGGTCGGAGAGCGGGTTGGCGTCGGCAGCCGCGCCTCAGAGCGGGGCGGTGAGACTGGCGGGGGATGAGCGGGGGCGGGACGACCGGGGGAGGGTGGAGATCTTCGTCAACGGTGAATGGGGTACGGTGTGCGACGACCTGTGGAATACGAAGAACGCGGCAGTGGTATGTCGGCAGCTGGGGTTCCGATTCGCCCTGAAGGCATCCAAGCACTCTGAGTTTGGAGAAGGGAAGAGTCTCCGGATTCTTCTGGACGATGTGCAGTGTGAGGGCACAGAGGAGAGCCTGCTGGACTGTCAACACACAGACATAGGAATACATAACTGTGCCCATTACGAGGACGCAGGGGTGATATGCGGGAACTCAGACTACGTTGATGCCTAGAAATGAGAGTCGATTGAGAGGTGATTGAATTTATTTGTGACTGTGGCCTAAGTGATTGTAACTAAAACCAAGGCATATTGCTGTCTAACTTTTGTCTAATTGTTGTCGATGTTGGCACTTATAAGTCTACCTCTTTTCATTCTGGTAATGTAATGCTGATTTAATTGCTGTGTCTTAAAGGTTTTATAATTAAAATGTAAGACTTTGCTAATGTAAGACAATGCTTTCTCTAAAAGAAATTAATCTAAAACAGTAAATGAATGAATATACTGTATAAGGAGAATGAATACCAGGTTATTTAATATTCTCTCATGATCACATACTGAAATAAATGCTCCATATAAACTCACAAGTTATGTGCTCATTTGACATGGAAAAAGCATAGTGAGAGAGAAAGGGGAAGAGGGAATAGGGTGGAATGACAGGAGAGGATTAACAGGGAAAGTCACAGTCAAAGGAAAAACTGCCAATTTGAAGCCTGGAATCCAAACGGAATATCACTCCATTTCTGTCTTCGGTGTGGACTGACTCCACACTTCAGGCTAGCCTATTTGTCCAAGTAACCCTGCTTGGTTCTGGTGTCTGAAACATTGAGGACTGATGTCATGACTAGGCAGGAAATATGTCTGATTTAATTTGATGACTGGGATAAAAATATGCTCCGAAAGATATTCGTCCAACAACATCATCATCAACCTATTGGCAGTGCTTGACTTGGACTGAAATAGGTGCCAGTACTCATTTTGGGTGCAGTAATCTTGGTTACCCAGAAGTAAGCATGAATCTGTCCACAAAAGATGATGTGTGCAGGGACTGTTTATATTTAGGTGCAGGAACTCCACAATACTTTTGAGATAATATTCTATAAGAGGTGTAGGAACTCAAGCAGTTGAAAATTCGAGGTGCTCGTACTCAGCTTTGGTGAACTCCTGCCAAAGTCAAGCACTGCCTCTTGGCAAAGCGAGGGCAAAATCACACTTCATCACATACTTTGCTTTGCAAACCATCAAACTAATTTCTCTTTTTATTGTCTGGATATTTGGTTTGCCAACTACCATGAGCACATTCAATGATGGGACTCCCTAAAAACACCACTTCGATGCAGGTTAGGTGAACATTTCCGCTAAGCCAAACACTTTACCTAACCTTAACCTAATTCTCCTAACCTACCACGTTAATTCTTCTAACCTGCTACGAAAAAGTCATAGCTGTATCGAAGTGTTGTGTTTTTAGGGAATCTCTTCAAGGAAAGTTTTATCCACACTTTTGTCAAGTCGGTGACCATCATTGGTCACTGCCTTTCAAAGTGTGTTGCATTATGGGGATAAAGATTGTCAGACTTGCACCAACCAGTAGACTGCATAAACGTTCATAAATCATGTGATCAAGTTTCTGCAGTTGCTCTTCACCAACTTCATCCTGCAGCCATCGCCTGCATTGTGGGAGGCTCTATAGTCAACCAATGATTAAGGTGTTTTTGTTTGACCCATGTGAACGTGGCCAAAGACATGACTGAAACAGGAACAAACTTTTCTGGGATTCATGTATACAGTGGATATATAGAATTGAATGTGATATGAGGCTCTCTCACTCTCTAAATTGATTGTACCAGTGGTGGTCGGTGCCGTTTAAGACGAAGGAGGATGATTCTTGTTTTTATGAGCTTGGCCTTATTTCTATTACAGCATATTGGATGACTGCCATTTATATTCCATTCACTCAGTTCAATGTAGGATCGATAGGTTTAGGCTACTACACGATACTCAAATGTTCCCTTACCCATGATAAGGTTGCTACAACCTAGCTTATGAATGAAAGTCTACATCGTAGGTGCCAAGTCGAGAGACATCTTAGTAATCAAGGTGACAGACATTGACACATTCAAGACCGCCTTTCACAATCTTGCCTGCATCTAGCTGATCTAGGATGTAATCATTAGTCCAACAGTTAAAAACAGGATTTTCTATTGGACAAATTTAGGTATGTTTATCCCTGTTTTGTTCCGTTTGCTTCCGTTTAAGAAATGTTTTTCAACAGAATCGAGTCGAGAGACATCTTAGTAATCAAGGTGACAGACATTGACACATTCAAGACCGCCTTTCACAATCTTGCCTGCATCTAGCTGATCTAGGATGTAATCATTAGTCCAACAGTTAAAAACAGGATTTTCTATTGGACAAATTTAGGTATGTTTATCACTGTTTTGTTCCGTTTGCTTCCGTTTAAGAAATGTTTTTCAACAGAATCGTCAGAATGAATACACTATTGATCACACTCAAACACAGTTCACTTTCAAAGCAGCCACATACAAAGAGCATGAGCCCTTAGATCATTGGATAATTATTTCTCGCATCTACGCACTCTCCTCCTCTCACCTTTTCCCTTTGCTTGTGGACTTCGATGCACAACACATCAGCTGTCTGTGATCAGGCAAAAAAAAACTTTACAAACCAAATCTTCATATCATAACCGCTAAGCACTACACACAGCCTACACTGTTGTCACCATATTAGCTAACATCTAGGCAACATAGCTACTATAACTAACACTTTGGTAAACCCACAACAATCGTGCAGTACAGTGTACAGTTATCGAGCAGATTAGCAGTTTCACCGGCAGGCCCCGGTGGAAATAAATTAATAAAACCAAAAGCTTACCTTGACATGGAAGAGTTGCACTGTTGGAGAGCCATAGCCAGTTAGGTAACATAGCATCCCTCTGTTTGAGCTGGGTGTTTGAGTAGGCTAAACTAACTAGCTGCATTCACTAGCTAAGTAAGTTCAAGTTTTTTTTTAAAGTAAAAAAATCTAGCTCTCTCTTGCTTCTCCTTCATTTTTGAAGAAATTAATTTGTAAAAATAAATGTAATATATTGTCTTTCTCTCACTTTGAGTCAACTACTCACCACATGTTATGCACTGCAGTGCCAGCTAGTTGTAGCTTATGTTTCAGTACTAGATTCAATCTCTGATCCTTTAATTCGGTGGAAGAGCTCTGATAGGTTGGAGGATGTCCCTCAGAAGTTGTCATAATTACTGTGTAAGTCTATGGAAGAGGGTAAGAAACACGAGCCTCCTAGGTTTTGTATTGAAATCAACGTACCCAGAGGAGGACGTAAACTAGCTGTTCTCCGGCTACACCATGGTGCTACCATAAAGAGTGCTGCGAAGCTACTGTAGACCTTCATTGCAAAACAGTATGTTTTAATAAATTATTTGGTGCCGTGAATATACACTGCTCAAAAAAATAAGACATCCTAGATCTGATTGAATGAAATTTTCTTATTAAATACTTTTTTCTTTTTTTCTTTGCATAGTTGAATGTGCTGACAACAAAATCACACAAAAAATATCAATGGAAATCAAATGTATCAACCCATGGAGGTCTGGATTTGGAGTCACATTCAAAATTAAAGTGGAAAACCACACTACAGGCTGATCCAACTTTGATGTAATGTCCTTAAAACAAGTCAAAATTAGGCTCAGTAGTGTGTGTGGCCTCCACGCGCCTGTATCCCTACAACGCCTGGGCATGCTCCTGATGAGGTGGGGGATGGTCTCCTGAGAGATCTCCTCCCAGACCTGAACTAAAGCATCCGCCAACTCCTGGGCAGTCTGTGGTGCAACGTGGCGTTGGTAGATGGCGCGAGACATGATGTCCCAGATGTGCTCAATTGGATTCAGTTCTGGGGAACGGGTGGGCCAGTCCATTACATCAATGCCTTCCTCTTGCAGGAACTGCTGACACACTCCAGCCACATGAGGTCTAGCATTGTCTTGCATTAGGAGGAACCCAGGGCCAACGGCACCAGCATATGGTCTCACAAGGGGTCTGAGGATCTCATCTCGGTACCTAATGGCAGTCAGGCTACCTCTGGCGAGTACATGGAGGGCTATGCGGCCCCTCAAAGAAATGCCACCCCACACCATGACTGATCCACCGCCAAACCGGTCATGCTGGAGGATGTTGCAGGCAGCAGAATGTTCTCCACGGCGTCTCCAGACTCTGTCAGTCTGTCACATGTGCTCAGTGTGAACCTGCTTTCATCTGTGAAGAGCACAGGGCGCCAGTGGCGAATTTGCCAATCTTGGTGTTCTCTTGCAAATGACAAACGTCCTGCACGGTGTTGGGCTGTAAGCACAACCCCCACCTGTGGACGGTGGGCCCTCATACCACCCTCATGGAGTCTGTTTCTGACCGTTTGAGCAGACGCATGCACATTTTTGGCCTGCTGGAGGTTATTTTGCAGGGCTCTGGCAGTGCTCCTCCTCGCACAAAGGCGGAGGTAGCGGTCCTGCTGCTGGGTTGTTGCCCTCGTATGGCCTCCTCCACGTCTCCTGATGTACTGGCCTGTCTCCTGGTAGCGCCTCCATGCTCTGGACACTACGCTGACAGACACAGCAAACCTTCTTGCCACAGACCTTCTTGCCACAGCTCGCATTGATGTGCCATCCTGGATGAGCTGCACTACCTGAGCCACTTGTGTGGGTTGTAGACTCCTTCTCATGCTAGTCGCTCACTGTTGCCGCCTGCTACCGACCCCCCTCAGCTCCCAGCTGTGCCCTGGACACCATTTGTGAATTGATTGCCCCCCATCTAGCTTCAGAGTTTGTTCTGTTAGGTGACCTAAACTGGGATATGCTTAACACCCCGGCAGTCCTACAATCTAAGCTAGATGCCCTCAATCTCACACAAATCATCAAGGAACCCACCAGGTACAACCCTAACTCTGTAAGCAAGGGCACCCTCATAGACGTCATCCTGACCAACTGGCCCTCCAAATACACCTCCGCTGTCTTCAATCAGGATCTCAGCGACCACTGCCTCATTGCCTGTATCCGCTACGGAGCCGCAGTCAAACGACCACCCCTCATCACTGTCAAACGCTCCCTAAAACACTTCTGTGAGCAGGCCTTGCTAATCGACCTGGCCCGGGTACCCTGGAAGGACATTGACCTCATTACATTTACCTCATCCCGTCAGTTGAGGATGCCTGGTCATTCTTTAAGAGTAACTTCCTCACCATTTTAGATAAGCATGCTCCGTTCAAAAAATGCAGAACTAAGAACAGATATAGCCCTTGGTTCACTCCAGATCTGACTGCCCTCGACCAGCACAAAAACATCCTGTGGCGGACTGCAATAGCATCGAATAGTCCCCGCGATATGCAACAGTTCAGGGAAGTCCGGAACCAATACACGCAGTCAGTCAGGAAAGCTAAGGCCAGCTTCTTCAGGCAGAAGTTTGCATCCTGTAGCTCCAACTCCAAAAAGTTCTGGGACACTGTGAAGTCCATGGAGAACAAGAGCACCTCCTCCCAGCTGCCCACTGCACTGAGGCTAGGGAACAAGCATTTCTCAACGGCTGGCCATGCTTTCCGCCTGGCTACTCCAACCTCGACCAACAGCTCCGGCCCCCCCGCAGCTCCTCGCCCAAGCCTCTCCAGGTTCTCCTTTACCCAAATCCAGATAGCAGATGTTCTGAAAGAGCTGCAAAACCTGGACCCGTATAAATCAGCTGGGCTCGACAATCTGGACCCTCTATTTCTGAAACTATCCGCCGCCATTGTCGCAACCCCTATTACCAGCCTGTTCAACCTCTCTTTCATATCGTCTGAGATCCCCAAGGATTGGAAAGCTGCCGCAGTCATCCCCCTCTTCAAAGGGGGAGACACCCTGGACCCAAACTGTTACAGACCTATATCCATTCTGCCTTGCCTATCTAAGGTCTTCGAAAGCCAAGTCAACAAACAGGTCACTGACCATCTCGAATCCCACCGTACCTTCTCCGCTATGCAATCTGGTTTCCGAGCCGGTCACGGGTGCACCTCAGCCACACTCAAGGTACTAAACGACATCATAACCGCCATCGATAAAAGACAGTACTGTGCAGCCGTCTTCATCGACCTTGCCAAGGCTTTCGACTCTGTCAATCACCATATTCTTATCGGCAGACTCAGTAGCCTCGGTTTTTCGGATGACTGCCTTGCCTGGTAAGGCTATCAAACAAGCTAAGCGTCAGTATAGAGACAAAGTAGAATCTCAATTCAACGGCTCAGACACAAGAGGTATGTGGCAGGGTCTACAGTCAATCAGGGACTACAAGATGAACTCCAGCTCAGTCACGGACCAGGATGTCTTGCTCCCAGGCAGACTAAATAACTTTTTTGCCCGCTTTGAGGACAATACAGTGCCACTGACACGGCCTGCAACGGAAACATGCGGTCTCTCCTTCACTGCAGCCAAGGTAAGTAAAACATTTAAACGGGTTAACCCTCGCAAGGCTGCAGGCCCAGACGGCATCCCCAGCCGCGCCCTCAGAGCATGCGCAGACCAGCTGGCTGGTGTGTTTACGGACATATTCAATCAATCCCTATACCAGTCTGCTGTTCCCACATGCTTCAAGAGGGCCACCATTGTTCCTGTTCCCAAGAAAGCTAAGGTAACTGAGCTAAACGACTATCGCCCCGTAGCACTCACTTCCGTCATCATGAAGTGCTTTGAGAGACTAGTCAAGGACCATATCACCTCCACCCTACCTGACACCCTAGACCCACTCCAATTTGCTTACCGCCCAAATAGGTCCACAGACGACGCAATCTCAACCACACTGCACACTGCCCTAACCCATCTGGACAAGAGGAATACCTAAGGGAGAATGCTGTTCATCGACTACAGCTCGGCATTTAACACCATAGTACCCTCCAAGCTCATCATCAAGCTCGAGACCCTGGGTCTCGACCCCGCCCTGTGCACCTTGGTACTGGACTTCCTGACGTGCCGCCCCCAGGTGGTGAGGGTAGGCAACAACATCTCCACCCCGCTGATCCTCAACACTGGGGCCCCACATGGGTGCGTTCTGAGCCCTCTCCTGTACTCCCTGTTCACCCACGACTGCGCGGCAACGCACGCCTCCAACTCAATCATCAAGTTTACGGACGACACAACAGTGGTAGGCTTGATTACCAACAACGACGAGACGGCCTACAGGGAGGAGGTGAGGGCCCTCAGAGTGTGGTGTCAGGACAATAACCTCACACTCAACATCAACAAAACTAAGGAGATGATTGTGGACTTCAGGAAACAGCAGAGGGAACACCCCCCTATCCACATCGATGGAACAGTAGTGGAGAGGGTAGTAAGTTTTAAGTTCCTCGGCATACACATCACAGACAAACTAAATTGGTCCACTCACACAGACAGCATTGTGAAGAAGGCGCAGCAGCGCCTATTCAACCTCAGGAGGCTGAAGAAATTCGGCTTGTCACCAAAAACACTCACAAACTTCTACAGATGCACAATCGAGAGCATCCTGGCGGGCTGTATCACCGCCTGGTACGGCAACTGCTCCGCCCACAACCGTAAGGCTCTCCAGAGGGTAGTGAGGTCTGCACAACGTATCACCGGGGGCAAACTACCTGCCCTCCAGGACACCTACACCACCCGATGTTACAGCAAGGCCATAAAGATCATCAAGGACAACACCCACCCGAGCCACTGCCTGTTTACCCCGCTATCATCCAGAAGGCGAGGTCAGTACAGGTGCATCAAAGCTGGGACCGAGAGACTGAAAAACAGCTTCTATCTCAAGGCCATCAGACTGTTAAACAGCAACCACTGACATTGAGTGGCTGCTGCCAACACACTGACTCAACTCCAGCCTCTTCAATAATGGGAATTGATGGGAAAGGATGTAAAATATATCACTAGCCACTTTAAACAATGCTACCTAATATAATGTTTACATACCCTACATTATTCATCTCATATGTATACGTATATACTGTACTCTATCATCTACTGCATCCTCATGTAATACATGTATCACTAGCCACTTTAACTATGCCACTTTGTTTACATACTCATCTCATATGTATATACTGTACTCGATACCATCTACTGTATCTTGCCTATGCTGCTCTGCACCATCACTCATTCATATCTTTATGTACATATTCTTTATCCCCTTACGCTGTGTATAAGATATTTTTGGAATTGTTAGTTAGATTACTTGTTGGTTATTACTGCATTGTCGGAACTAGAAGCACAAGCATTTCGCTACACTCGCATTAACATCTGCTAACCATGTGTATGTAACAAATAAAATTTGATTTGATTTGATCTGGGAGTTGAAGACATATTTATTTCATAAACAATGGCATGTTACAGGGAAATACACTTTGGATGCACCTCCTGAATGGCACAGCAGTCTAAGGCATCTCAGTGCTAGAGGAACCATTGAAAGACCTTGGTTCAATTTCAGGCTGTATCACAAGCAGCCATGATTGGAAGTCCCATAGGGTTGTGCACAATTGGCCCAGTGTCATCTGGGTTTTATTTATTTATCTAGGCAAGTCAGTTAAGAACAAATTCTTATTTTCAATGACGGCGTACCCCAACCAAACCTGGAAAAAACAGGGGGGAAATGGTGCACCACCCTATGGGACTCACAATCACATCCAGATGTGATACAGCCTGGATTTGAACCAGAGCCTCTTGTGACACCTCTTGCATTGACATGCAGTGCCTTGGACCTCTGCTTCACTCAAGTTAGAGCTCTGCCAGGCCATCATTGTAAATAAGAATTTGTTTTTATATATATTCCATTTATAGTTTTAATAAACTTTTGTAATTAGTTTGCTAGCCAATACACGACGGTGGTGGCAAAATCGGACTGAACAGCGAGAATGTCCGACATTGGCACGCAGCTTTCGTTTTCACAAGATAGCCTTGCTAGCTGAATATGTGCGGTGTAGTTAGACATAGGAAGTGTTGGTTATTTCCAATTTGAAGTAAAATAGTTCGAAATGGCTCCATGACATCACGTGATCAAATGCCAATACATTCTTACTTCGACAACCGGCTCCATAGCTCAGTGGTAGAGCACTGGTCTTGTAAACCAGGGGTCGCGAGTTCGAACCTCGCTGGGGCCTGAAAGGAAATTATAGCTTTTAGGTAAGGGTCAAGAAAGGTTTTCTAGTCATCCACCCTTATCGCGAATTTATTGTTCACTGAATGTTATGTTTCACAATTGCCGCATTTTGGAACAGTTTTCAAAATTGCAGTTTGGGGAACAGTCCCCCTACATAGCGCAAAGCTGACAACTTGTGGTATGCAGCAGAATAGCACATGCGTGAACGCCAACCTCCGTTTTTACCATAACAACCACACTTTATATAAGTTGTAGGTCTAAGTACTGTAAAATGCTAATAACACACAATGCCAATAAACACAGCTCAATCATAATTTCACCCTCCAGTTTTTCTTAACCACCGTGCTTCTACATCTGCATTGCTTGCTGTTGGGGTTTTAGGCTGGGTTTCTGTACAGCACTTTGTGACAGCAGGTGATGTAAAAACGGCTTTAGAAATACATTTGATTGAATTGGATTGACTTACAATACTAACAATGCTATTTTTTATTTAACTAGGCAAGTCGCTTACAAACAAATCCTTACACTATATCCATAGCAAAAGCTGTGGTTACTGTACAGAATTCAATTACACTAAAGAAAAGTCTAAAATAGCCCAAGTGTCCCACGTTTCAAATTCTTCAGTTGATGACACCCTGCTCATATGAATCAGCCTGTCTTCATGAGAAGGAGCTCTCATCTGCTTTGACCAGGTTCATTGATATGCCAAGCATTAAATCACATATCTAGTGCCAGGCCAATGGTGTGTATGTACACATACAGTGCCTTCGGAAAGTCTTCAGAACCTTGACCTTTTCTACATTTAGTTACATTGTAACATATTAAAACTTTTTCTACACACAATGCCAGATAATGACAAAGCAAAAACAGTCACATTTATTTTGCAAAAAATAAATAAAAAAATATCACATTCATAAAAATATTCAGACCCTTTTCTCAGTATTTTGGTGAAGCACCTTTGGCAGAAATTACCTCATCGGGTGTTCTTGAGTACGACGCTAACAGCTTGGCACACTTGTATTTGGGAAGTTTCTCCTATTCTTCTCTGCAGATCCTTTCACGCTCAGACAGGTTGGATGGGGAACATTGCTGCACAGCTATTTTCAGGTCTCTCCAGAGATGTTCGATCAGGTTCAAGTCTGGGCTCTGGCTGGGCCACTCAAGGACATTCAGAGACTTGTCCCAAAGCCACTCCTGCATTGTCCTGTTGGGAGGGGGAAAACTTCACCTCAGTCTGAGGTCCTGAGCAGGATTTCATCAACGATCTAGCTGGACTTTGCTCCGTTCATCTTTGCCTCGATGCTGACTAGTGTCCCAGTCCTTGCCGCTGAAAAACATCCCCACAGCATGATCCTGCCACCACCATGCTTTATTGTAGGGATGGTGCCAGGTTTCCTCCAGAAGTGATGCTTTGTATTCAAGCCAAAGAGTTCAATCTTGGTTTCATTAGACCAGAGAATCTTGTTTCTCATGGTCTGAGGGTCCTTTAGGTGCCTTTTGGAAAACTCCAAGCAGGCTGTCATATGCCTTTTACTGAGGAGTGGCTTCTGTCTGGCCACTCTACCATAGAAGCCTGATTTTTGGAGTGCTGCAGAGATGGTGGTCCATCTCCACAGAGAAACTCTGGAGCTCTGTCAGAGTGACCATTGGGTTCTTGGTCTCCCCCGTTTGCTCAGTTTGGCCGGGTGGCCAGCTCTAGGAAGAGTCTTGGTGGTTTCAAACTTCTTCCATTTAAGAATTATGGAGGCCACGGTGTTCTTGGGGACCTTCAATGCTGCACCTCGACACAATCCTGTCTCGGAACTCTACGGACATCTCCATTGACTTCATAGCTTGGTTTTTGCTCTGACATGCACGGTCAACTGTGGGACCTTATATAGACAGGTGTGTGCCTTTACAAATCATGTCCAACCAATAAAATGTATCACAGGTGGACTCCAATCAAATTGTTGAAACATCAAGGAGGATCAATGGAAACAGGATGCGCCTGAGCTCAATTGAGTCTCATAGCAAAAGGTTTTACTTATGTAAAGAAGGTATTTTTGTTTTTTATTTTGAATACATTTACAAAAATGTCTAACAACCTCTTTACACTTTGTCATTATGGGGAATTGTGTCTAGATTGCGGAGGATTTTTATATATTTAATCCATTTTAGAATAAGGCTGTAACGTAACAAAATTAGGAAAAACTCAAGGGGTCTGAGAACTTTCCAAAGGCACAGTACATAGTGAACAGCAAGGAAACAGATTGTTACATTCACTTTATTGCTTTTGGCTCTACGGCTCTCACAGTCAGACTGTAGTTATGATAGATGGGAAGTTTAAATAATGTTTTCATGTGCACTGTACAAGTGTATGTGTCTGAATTTATGGATCTCTGATTTAGTCTATTTTTGTATTTCAGTTGTGTCCACAAAGTCTTGGCAATAAAGTAGGCTCTTCACTAGTATTTTCCCTCTCTTTTCCTTATTCTCATCTCATAAACACCCATCAACAATGGAATTATGTGTGTGTTTGATAGTTAGAGAGAGTAAAGTGTAATTCAGAGTCCACAGATGAGATAGCCCCATTGTGATTTTGTTGTACTTTTACCCCTCTTTCTCCCCAATTTCGTGATATCCAATTGGTAGTTAGGGGTTGCAGCGATTGGACAAGACTAAGTTCCAACGCCAGCTTGCAGACGCCTGACCCACAACAAGGAGTCGCTAGAGTGCGATGGGACAAGGAAATCCCTGCCAGCCAAACCCTCCCCTAACCCAGATGACGCTGGACCAATTGTGTGCCGCCTCATGGGTCTCCCAGTCACGGCCGGCTGTGACACAGCCTGGGATCAAACACAGGTCTGTAGTGACGCCTCAAGCAATGCGATGCAGTGCCTTAGACTGCTGCGCCAATCAGGAGGTCTCATTGTGACATAGCTACTCGGCTCCATTGTCCGCAGGGTACGCCCAGTCCAAATATTAACAAGATAGATTTATTTACAAAGATACCATTAGTTAGAATCAAAATTAACATAAAAAAAGCACATTAAGGGGAATGTTGTAAAGTAACACAACACCCATTCTCTCTGAATGAGACATTTGTCAAACATTTTCAGAACACATAATCCTCGTCATGTATAACTGACAAATGTCCATTGAAGAGTTCTGAAAGGTTTGACTTGGGTTGCGTCCCGATTCTCCACCCTTCTCCCAAAGTGTTTACTTGCACACTACAATTTAAAATAATGGATTTGAAAGCAGTGGATTCATGTAAACATTGGCTGTAGGGAGTTTCCACCCTTGTTGAATCCATGACAGGCAAGTGCACACTTCAGGAAAAAGGTGAAGAATTGGGACTCACTTTGCTCTCAGGTAGTGATGTCATTGATGGAAGTGCTGCTGTTTTGACTTCTCCACTGTAGAATCTGTTTAGAGAGTCTTTCCACCTCTGTCACCTGGGCTAGGAGCTGAGCTATGCCATTGTTCTGAGAAAGAGAGAGTACAATGTATAAAATTAACATGAACAATCACAGTACAGTATTAACAATAACATGGGCCATTCTGGCTCAGACAATGCTTACTTACTACCATTAGCTAGTATAAATTCAACAACCTGAAAAGTGTGTTATTATTCTGGGGTAAGGAGTAGGCTTGTAAAATAGAGGATAAAAAGGGGTCAAGAGGAAGATACTGTACAAAACATAGCTACATGCATTCCACTGAACACAACCCATGGCAGAGTTTAGGACTTGCAATACATCTGGCCTGGGGATAGGGTTTTGACTGAAAGAACTCACCAGATTGCTCATGGAATCATCAATGGTGGGAATAGAACGAACAGTGCTTATCTTTGCCTCCAAGTTCTCAATGAATTCCACCACCATCCTCATGACCTCCACCACATACCTATAAAACAGGACCATCATTCCTCTGTTAACTGGGAGAATACAATTCAAAAAGGTACACTCAGCAATATAACATCACAAAACACATCAGGGCATCTTCCTGTGTACAGAATTCAAGAATATTGTAAACACAGTGTTGTCAGTGCATGCAAAAATAAAAGGTAGCTCACCTGTGAAGATCTGCCTCTACGGGCAGGTTAGTCTGACACAGTGGTTTCATCAGTCTTCGGCGCAGGCTTGCCTGTTCTCTCAGCACATCTTGCAGATGGGAGGTGAATTGCTGCAATGATGTAAACCTTTGACCTATCAGAAACAAATTTAAATTATTAATTTATGACCAGACAATTACATCAAAGTCTGGCTGTCCCTCCAAACATTAAACATGTTTGTATCTGACAATGTTGCTACATACTACCTACCTTTTGAATCTCAAGACGCCACAAAGGAAAAGTACCACATCCCCACTTACTCAAATAAAATTTGTGAGTGACATCTGCGCTTTCTTTTTCCAACTTCAACAACTCCATTTCTAGATTGATCTAAAACAAATAGAACTAAGTTAGGTAAATGCATATCTCTGCATCAAACAGGACAGGTGTCTGGCACCAAACCAGGATTGTAGTCACTAGGTACCAAATGGAAGAAAACGGACTGGAACGGGGAGGGACTACCTGAACATGTCCAATAAACTTGTTTTCTTGCTAAATGTATTGCTATTATGTGCACTAATTAATACAAGAATACCTGTTTGTAACGTTACCTTGTCAAGCTCCCGTTCCATAGTGATGAGCTGTTCAGCTTCCAGGAGATGTGGGGAAAAGACGTGGGGTTCTCTAGGGACAGAATCAACATCCTCCTGTAAGGAAAGAGACTCAGTGTGATGGCCTAGGATATCGGTAGAAAAGCAACTACAGTGCATTCGGAAAGTATTCAGACCTTCACTTTTTCCACATTTTGTTGCATTACAGCCTTATTCTATAACGACAAAGCATACCGTTTTTTTATTACTATTATTATTTTTTACAAATAGCATATTTACATGCGTATTCAGACCCTTTACTCAGTACTTTGTTGAAGCACCTTTGGCAGCGATTACAGCCGCCTCGAGTCTTCTTGGGTATGACGCTACAAGCTTGGTGCACCTGTATTTGTGGAGTTTCTCCCATTCTTCTCTGCAGAGCCTCTCAAGCTCTGTCAGGTTGGATGGAGAGCGTTACTGCACAGCTATTTTCAGGTCTCTCCAGAGATGTTTGATCGAGTTCATGTCCGGGCTCTGGCTGGGCCACTCAAGGACATTCAAAGACTTGTCCCGATACCACTCCTGCATTGTCTTGGCTGTGTGCTTTGGGTCATTGTCTGAGATCCTGAGCACTCTGGAGCAGGTTTTCATTGAGGAGTGCTCTGTACTTTGCTTCGTTCATCTTGATCCTGACTAGTCTCTCAGTCCCTGCTGCTGAAAGACATCCCTACAGCATGATGCTGCCATCACCATGCTTCACCTGGTTTCACCTGGTATTGGCCAGGTGATGAGCGGTGCCTGGTTTCCTCCAGATGTGAGGCTTGGCATTCAGGCCAAAGAGTTCAATCTTGGTTTCATAAGACCAGAGAATCTTGTTCCTCAAATCAAACCTTATTTGTCACATGCGTCAAATACAAAAAGTATAGACTTTACTGTGAAAATGGTCTGAGAGCCCTTTAGGTGCCTTGTGGCAAACTCCAAGTGGGCTGTCATGGGCCTTTTACTGGAGTGGCTTCCATCTGGCAATTCTACCATAAAGGATTGATTGGTGGAGTGCCGCAGAGATGGTTGTCTCCACAGAGGAACTCTGGAGCTCTGTCAGTCCTATCGAGTCTCATAGCAAAGGGTCTGAATACTTGTGTAAATAAGGTAATAAAACGTGAAAAAAAAGATCTAAAACCCACTTTTGTCATTATGGCGTAGTGTGTGTGGATTGATGAGGAAAAATAAGGCTGTAACGTAACAAAATGTGGAAAAAGTGAAGAAGACTGAATATTTTCCAAATGCACTGCATACACTCTTCTTCAAGGGTACCCAAACAACCCTCTTCTTGGCCATATACCACAACCCCCTGAGGTGCCTTATCACTATTATAAACTGGTTACCAATGTAATTAGAGCAGTAAAAATACATGTGTCATAAACATGGTATACGGTCTGATATACCACTGCTGTCAGCTAATCAGCATTCAGGGCTCGAACCACCCAGTTTATAATCTCTGTTATACCAAGATGTAGGTGTGTTTTGCACCGGGTGAAAGTTGATTGCATTAATTTTGGGTCCAACAGGAATCCGTTCCAAAAACGTAAAGTACAAGGTTGCCAACAAACAACGCATACAAAGTAGCATGATCAATTCACCTAGCTAACTAGCTGCCGAATAGGCATAAACTCGCCACGTAGTTTCTTCTTCATGTTTGTCCATTGGCTACCAGAGTGAGGACAGACATTTTTCGGAATAAACGTGGTGAGTGAAACACTTTGAAATAGCACACTCCGTACCCGGTTTCTTATTCCGCCGCGATACAACTTTGTATGGGTTGTTTGTTGGCAACCTTGTTATTAACGAAGTTTTTGGAACAAATTCCTGTTGGAATGTTCCACAAATTATACCCACCTGTCAAGCTGTGGCCGTAACCCGACTAGATTGTGAACGACTCTTTGCGGAATGTATTTGTTGACTGCAGTGAGGGTGATAAGCAGCACAAAGTATTTTGTGAACTGCAGGCGCCCAACGATTAGTTCTCGAGTTCGAGTCTGTGTCGATATCATTCCATAATAAATTAATTGCATTCACTCTTGCACCATGCCCGATGAATTAGTTAACACTCCTGCTCGGCATGCACTCACCTGGGAAAGAACACCCGAGGCGACGCATCTGGTCAAAAGACTTGCAACTGGTGTCACTGAATATGGAGCAATGTCCCACGGATTCATTCGTAAGAGCGGTGGGGTCAACCTTGAAAAATATGTAGCTGTAAAAAAGAAAAGCAAAGATTCGTACTCAATATAACAAGCGAATCTTAGTTAGCAAGCTAACGTTATATAGTGTTGTACGTGGCTAGTTTCGTGTCCATTAACGTTACACACTCGGATTCGCAGAGCAATGTTGTGCTAGCTAACGTTACTGCGAGCTAACTGAGAAAGCAACGTTTGTCTACGTTAAGATAGAAAACCTAATTTTACCACATTCCCACAACTACTAGTTTAGTATATAGCTACCCATATACACCAACATTTTACAGTGTAAGTCCATTTGTCTTACCAATTGTCGACAAATATTTATTTCAAATTTAGCCCGCGGATGTTGTTGTTCCTTTGGTGAAGAAATTACTTCCGGACTTCCCGCTCTAACGTTACTGTAGTGATGTGCAGTTCACGAACGACTCGTTATTTTTGAACGACTCCTTTTACTGACTCAGGTCATGATTCGTTTTTCTCAATGACTCGCTCATTTTAGTCGTTCGTTTGACCTGAGTTTGCTAGATGATACGCACCTCGGGCAGTGGCTACAGAGATGGTCTTCCGACTATGGCATATGCACGCAGGAAAATAGCTAATGAACATAGAAAAGAAAAATACATGTTTTAACTAATTGATCGGGCATGGTGCAAGAGTGAATGTAATTAATGTATTGAATGTTATGGACACAGCCTCGAACTCGAACTAATCGTTGTGGGCCTGCAGTTCGAGAAAGCCATTGCGCTGCTTATCATCATCAAGCAATGCTTTCCGCCAAGAGTCGTTAACAATCTAGTCTGGTTGCGGCCTCAACAAGACTCGTTTCAAATGTATGAAGACATTGTATCTGTATGCCTTGCAATCAAGAATATGCATTATTTAAACACGTTTACAAGTCTGTCACAAATGACAGCTCCAATAAGCCACCTATGTTGAAAGACGTAAACGAGAGGCTTGTAAAAGCATGCCTCTCGAGTTTTAAGTTCATCGTTCGCAGACAAGGGGTCATGCGTGCTTTGGGCATAACTGACTCAAATGAACAAAATTAGTCGAAAGATTAATTGTTTTGACTGAACGAGTCGAAAAGATCCGAACTTCCCATCACATTGCTGCCAATACACAGAGCCGGCAAATGTGGGTCAGTTCGTTTAAAAGAGACGGCACATTTGGCTCCCAAAAGGCTCTTTGTTCAAAATGCTTAACAATTAGTGCTGCGCTATTAACCATTATTTCGCTTTTTTTTGGTTATTAAACAACTCATTTACCGACTTCTGTTCAATTACTTGAATTCCATTTATTTTTTGATATGTGATCCCGACGTGCCGTTTCTCTAAAGAGAAATCAAGTCAAGAACTTCGTGGGACGCTGGGTTGAAGGGAATTCTAGTTTCCATTAAGCGAATATTCAACCAAATTCAGCGCATAAATGTAGTAATTAAGCACTATGACCATAATCCATTGCGCCATTGTTTCCTGCTAAAGAGATTTAGACAACGCGAAGCGAGAGGTTTCACTCGCCAAAATTAGTCCAAACTAAACCCAATGCGTTTCTATGGGTTTATTTTGGACCTGAGCTTGTCGCCTCTGCCTTCCGCTTTTGGGACACCGACTCCCATTGTTAGACATGATCGTCTCGTCATTGTTCACAGATCTCTGGACTGATACACATTTACACCTGCTAAATTCTGTAAAATACACACAAGAGGTGAATTTAGCCTACACACCAGAACGACGAGAGGGACAGACAGTTCGTGAAAGTATACCTTATCTACTTTGAAGAACTAGTAAAACAAAAAATAGTCAGACAGCTCTGCAGTACAATAGGCAGGCTAGCTAAATAGGATGACTAAAGACAGTATTTCCATGTTTTATTTAATCATTTAACCAGGCAATTCAATTAAGAACAAATTCTTATTTACAATGACGGCCTACCAAAAGGCCTAAAATATATGACAAAACGCACATCAAGACAAAAGACAACACTACATAAAGAGAGACCTAAGACGACAACATAGCAAGGCAGCAACACAACATGGCAGTGCACAACATGGTAGCAGCACAAAACATGGTACAAACATTATTGGGCACAGACAACCGCAAGAAGGTAGAGAAAACAATACATCACCCAAAGCAGCCACAACTGTCAGTAAGAGTGTCCATGATTGAGTCTTTGAATGAAAAGACTCCAGTTTGAGTGTTTGTTGCAGCTCATTCCAGTCACCTAGCTGCAGCGAACTGAAAAGACAAGCGACCCAGGGATGAATGTGTGCTTTGGGGACCTTTAACAGAATGTGACTGTCAGAACGGGTGTTGTATGTGGAGGATGAGGGCTGTGAGACCATAAGAGGGTTTTTATAAATAAGCATCAACCAGTGGGTCTTGCAACGGGTATACAGACATGACCAGTTTACAGAGGAGTATAGTGCAGTGATGTGCCCTATAAGGAGCATTGGTGGCAAATCTGATGGCCGAATGGTAAAGAACATCTAGCCGCTCGAGAGCACCCTTACCTGCCAATCTATTAATGACATCTACGTAATCTAGCATGGGTAGGATGGTCACCTGAATCAGGGTTAGTTTGGCAGCTGGGGTGAAAGAGTAGCGATTACGATAGAGGAAACCAAGTCTAGATTTAACTTTAGTCTGCACTTTGATATGTGCTGAGAGAAGGACAGTGTACCGTCTAGCCATACTCCCAAGTACTTTTATGAAGTGACTACCTCAAGCTCTAAACCTTCAGAGGTAGTATTCACACCTGTAGGGAGAGGGGCATTCTTCTTATCAAACCACATGACCTTTGTTTTGGAGGTGTTCAGAACAAGGTTAAAGGTAGAGAAAGTGTGTTGGACACTAATAAAGCGTTGTTGTAGAGCATTTAACATAAAATCCAGGGAGGGGCCAGCTGAGTATAAGACCATCATCTGCATATAAATGGATGAGAGAGCTTCCTACTGCCTGAGCTATGTTGTTGATGTAAATTGAAAAGAGTGTGGGGCCTAGGATTGAGCCTTGGGGTACTCCCTTGGTGACAGGCAGTGGTTGAGACAGCAGATGTTTTGACTCAGGGATGCAAACTAGTCACCTTTTGGCGGAATTCGCCGAAATTGGCATTGCTAATTATCTTGCTAGCTGGATCGAATTATCCATTAGCTAGCCAGAGAACTGTTGAGCAACATTAGCCAATTTAGCTGATCAAATAATTGAGTTTATGGTGTGAAAATTAGCTGGCTAATAAAGTTAGGCAGCTAGTTAACATTACAACATCAGATGAGCTAACATTAATAACCTAACCAATTCGCTATAGTATTAACTGGTATACGACTCCTTCCTCAAGTTCTGAACTTTAGTTGCTTACTGGACTCTGGCAATCAGATGTTAACTAGCTAAAGAACTAACTACTATCTATGAACTAATATTTTCCCTCTACAGTATGTGGTTAATTTTAAGAATGAGAGAATTAGAATTGAAAATGAGGCATTGCTTGTTAAACAAGTGGATTCAGGGATTAAATGTAACGTTAGCTGGAACTGGGCCTAGCTTAAACTGGATGTCACTACAAGCATTTCACTACACTCACAATAACATCTGATAACCATGTGTTTGTGACAATACAATTTTATTTGAGATGAAAGGAACACCACGCACTTTTCCTCTTTCTCACTTTTTCAATACAGTGGATAAAATGGGGTATGCCAGGTGTACTCTCTGCCTGAAAGAGATCAATTATGCCAACAACGGGTCTCATGCTCTGCTGCTGACACATTGTAGAACAGATGTCCACAGGCAGAAAGTGTACAATGTAATAAGACATTGCTTTTGTTGTGTTGAACTTGACACAGAGTAACACGTGTGTGTGAGTGAGGAAGATTATTACATTTTTTACTCAGTGAACATTTTTTTTGTTGGTGCACTTGATCAATGTCTACTATAGTGCCCACTATAATAGAGCAAAAATAAATGCCTGTTTCATTCTATTTCTACTTTCAGATGTTTTTTCCCCAAGTGCAATATTTAGATGTGTGTGGTCAAAAGTGTTCTATTCTATTTTCATTTAACTAAGTCAGTTAAGAACAAATTCTTATTAAAAATGACAGCCTACCGGGGAACAGTGGGTTAACTGCCTTGTTCAGGGGAAGAACAACAGATTATTACTTTGTCAGCTCTGGGATTTGATCCATGGCAGCTCAGGGATCCGATCCAGCAACCTTTCGGTTACTGGCCCAATGCTCTAACCACTAAGCTTGGCAACAAATAACATTGGATTGGTTTTGATCAATTTTTTTAGCTGCGAGTTAGGTTCACATTAACCACTTTTTATTTTGCACACAGACTGATCATGTAGATCATATAATTTGTTGATTAATTAGTTAAAACCTGCATTTCAAGAAAGGATCCAGCCTAAGTCATAAGAAATTAGCATTCTAAAGCTGATATTTAAAAAAAAAAGTTATCCTCCATAGCAGGGATTTTTTTTTGCATGTTTCAGTGTAAAAAAAAAAAGTATCACCTTTTTGGGCCCTCACCAGTTTGCATCCCTGCTTTATACACTGCGCTCTTTGAGAGAGGTAGTTAGCAAACCAGGCCAAAGACCCCTTCAGAGACATATTTTTATATTGATGTCTACCTGCCAGAGACAATGGAATATGTTCAATGCTTTGGCAATGAATGTTCACTATTTCTGGTTTAGGAATTCCTAAAATCATTGTAACGTCATTATTTTATAAAATAATCCAACTGAAATCTGATTATTTTTTTAATAGTCAAATACAAACCGACCTCAAAAAAACAATAAACATCGACCTAGAAGTTCTAGACCCATGAAGGAAATGAAAATATCCAATGTATGTCAGATCGTGAAATTCGCGTTCAAATACTTTTTTTTACTGACCAAATTATTCGATTTTTTTACGCAATACAAAAAAAAAAGAAAATTCAGCGTGGACCAGATTGACGCGCTCCCCATTATTTATTGTTCATGCAGTCAGGATTCACCCTTTATAGATAATTATTGTGTAATTTATCTGCAGCAAAAAATAAATTGCTCAAAAACCAGTATGCAAATCAAGGAGTCGAATGAACGGCTTTCTTACGGATGTATCCAAAAGATCCGTTCACGAACGACCCACCACTACAAACTGCTGGCTTCCCAGCGACATGTTTGTTGTTCGAGATGCAGGATTAGCTACAGTATGTCCTAGGCGACTAGCTAATTGTTTAGGTTTGACTAGTCCAACAATCCCCATAGTTATGTTCCTAATATGTTAGTTAGTTACCATTTGCAGATACGTAATTTACTGCACGAGAAGGACTTCAAATCAGCCCGCAAGGTAAGTAACGTTATCAGTTAGCTAACTACTGTAAACAAATCCCAGTTGGTCTTACTCGCTAGCTATGCTAACAGTATCCTCCAAATATTTACCATAATTTCGGAAAATTGTATTTGAAAGTACAGATAACGTTATTACCCTTTGCTAATAGACAGAATACTTCTAAAGTCAATAATTTGCATGAACGTCTCAGTTTGCCGGACAGTAAGTAGTAAGATGGCAGCAATGGCTAACCAACTTCTGACCTCATGCGTCCTTTCCTTGCTTGTCAGCTAATGCCTAATGGCCTACAGCCGTGATGAATACAAATTCAGTGATCTCTTACAGGGGCCACACTGAAAACCAAGTAGCAGGCAGACCCACATTATCTGGCACCACCATCATAATAATAGGTTAGATAATTACAAGTGTGTGACTTACTGTCAAGTTGAAGACCATCACTTAGGAGGACCGCATCACCATGTAACTACAACAAAGATGGGGAACAATGCAATCAAAGCCCACCTGGAGAACTCACAGAAGACTGGGATCTTTCAGCTGACAGGGAAAGGTCTTCCCGAGGTAACAGTCATACACACACAGAGCACATCCTATCATCTTATAGTCTGACTGTTAAAATGTCCACTCTCCACAACAGCCTTATAACTGGTGCTTTGTTTATTTTGCTGAATTCCATTCAGTTTTTGTCTTGGATGGTTTGAAAGTATGTATTTTTATTGCCACTAATGTATTTCAGTTCCCAGAGGAGCTCCAGAGGTTGACTGGAAACCTGCGGACTGTAGATCTGTCCTCCAACAAGATCGAAATGCTACCTGCTGCCATAGGAAACTTCCTTCAGATGAAGAGTCTGACTTTAAACTGTAATAAACTCAGTAAGTGGTTGTTGCATCCTCAACGTTATCGTCTGTCACACGACAGCATCTGTTGACAAATTTTCTAAACCTTGCTTTCACTGAATAATGAATGACCATTACTCGCATTGATTATTTATGTGCGTTCATCTGCTTCAATCAATTTCTTTAGCTAGGCTGTGTGTGTGTGTGTGTGTGTGTGTGTGTGTGTGTACACAGCAAGTCTTCCAGATGAAATTGGAAAGCTGAAGAAACTTGAGACTCTTTTGCTGAACGGGAACCACCTGACGCAGCTCCCTATCACTGTAGGACAGCTGAAAGCGTTGCGCACCCTCAGCCTGTCAGGGAACAAATTCCGGGAGTTTCCTGCTGGCCTTGGCTCCCTACGACACCTGGACGTTCTGGACCTGTCCAAGAACCACATCCAGGCGGTGCCTGCTGAGGTGGCAGCCTTGCAGGCCATTGAGATCAATCTCAACCAGAACCAGGTAATCAGGTGTTTATTGGTGCATCTCAAATGGCACCATATTTATTCAATCACATTTATTTATAAAGCCCTTTTTACATCAGCCAATGTCTGTACAGAAACCCATCCTAAAACCCCAAACAGCAAGCAATGCAGATGTAGAAGCACGGTGGCTAGGAAAAACTCCCTTAAGTCCAGAACCTAGAGAGGAACCAGGCTCTGAGGGGTAGCCAGTCCTCTTTGGCTGTTCCCGGGTGGAGATTATAACAGAAAATGGCCAAGATGTTCAAATGTTCATAGATGACCAGCCGGGTCAGATAATAATAATAATCACAGTGGTTGAAGAGGGTGCAACTGGTCAGCACCTCAGGAGTAAATGGCAGTTGACTTTTCATAGCCGATCATTCAGAGTTAGCGACAGCAGGTGCGGTGGAGAGAGAGTCCAAAACAGCAGGTCTGGGACAAGGAAGCACGTCCAGTGAACATGTCAGGGTTCCATAACCACAGGCACAACAGTTGAAACTGGAGCAGCAGTATGACCAGGTGATCTGGGGACAGCAAGGAGTCATCAGGCCAGGTTGTCCTGAGGCATGGTCCTAGGGTTTATCTCCTCTGAGTGAGTGAGTGAGAAATAAATAAATATATACACTTAAATTCATAAATATTGGAGGCTGTGACAGGAGGAGTCGGGAGACACTGTGGCCCTGCCCGACGATACCACCGGACCGGGCCAAACAGGCAGCATATAACCCCACCCACTTTGCCAAAGCACAGCCTCCACACCACTAGAGGGATATCTTCAACCACCAACCTTACTACACTGAGACAAGGCAGAGTATAGCCCACGAAGATCTGCTCCACAGCATGAACCCGAGGGGGGCGCCAACCCGGACAGGAAGATCACCTCAGTGGCTCAACCCACTCAAGTGACGCACCCCTCCTAGGGACAGCATGGAAGAGCACCAGTAAGCCAGTGACTCAGCCCCCGTAATAGGGTTAGAGACAGAGAATCCCAGTGGAGAGAGGGGAACCGGCCAGATAGAGACAGCAAGGGCGGTTTGTTGCTCCAGTGCCTTTCCCTTAACCTTCACACTCCTGGGCCAGACTACACTCAATCATAGGACCTACTGAAGAGATGAGTCTTCAATAAAGACTGAAAGGTCAAGACTGGGTCTGCATCTCTCACATGGATTGGCAGACCATTCCATAAAAATTAATCTCTATAGGAGAAAGCCCTGCCTCCAGCTGTTTGCTTAAAAATTCTAGGGACAGTAAGGAGGCCTGCATCTTGTGACTGTAGCGTACGTGTAGGTATGGATCAAATCGGACAGATGGGTAGGAGCAAGCCCATGTAATGCTTTGTAGGTCAGCAGTAAAACCTTGAAATCAGCCCTAACCTTAACAGGAAGCCAGTGTAGAGGCTAGCACTGGAGTAATATCATCACATTTTTTGGTTCTAGTCAAGATTCTAGCAGCCGTGTTTAGCACTAACTGAAGTTTATTCTGTGCTTTATCTGGGTAGCCCGGAAGGTAGAGCTAATCTAGAAGTGACAAAAGCATGAATTTTTCTGCATCATTTTTGGACAGAAAGTTTCAGATTTTTGCTATGTTACGAAGATGGAAAAAAGCTGTCCTTGAAATATTCTTGATATGTTCGTCTAAATAGAGATCAGAGTCCAGAGTAATGCCGAGGTCTTTCACAGTTTTATTTGAGATGACTACAACCATCAATATTAATTGTCAGATCCAACAGAAGATCTTTGTTTCTTGGGACCTAGAACTAGCATCTCTGTTTTGTCCGAGTTTAAAAGTACAACATTTGCAGCCATCCACTTCCTTATGTCTGAAACACAGGCTTCCAAGGAATGCAATTTTGGGGCTTCACCATGTTTCATCGAAATGTACAGCTGTGTATTCCCTACATTTACATTTTAGTCATTTAGCAGACACTCATCCAGAGCGACTTATAGTTACTGTATTTATCTTAAGACAGCCAAATATCTCAGTCATAGTAAGTACATTTTTCCTCAATTAACTTGCTATCAGCAAAGTCAGTGCTAGTACGAGGGGGGGGGGATCAGGTGCGAAGTTCACAAAAGGAGATGGGGGGTGCTTTGAGATTATTTAAGACACTATTTGAAGAGGTAGGGTTTCACGTTTTCAGAAGATGGGCAGTGAGTCTGCTGTCAGGCCAAGGTATCGGAGGTGGCAGAATGGAGTACTCTGGGTTTGAGCATAGCCTGAAGGTAGGGAGGGGCTGTTCCTCTTGCTGCTCCGTAGGCAATTACCATGGTCTTGTAGTGGATGCGAGCTTCAACTGGAAGCCAGTGTAGTATGCGGAGGAGCGGGAGAACTTGGGAAGGTTGAACACCAGGTGGGTTGCGGCGTTCTGGATAAGTTTCAGGGGTTAGATGGCACATGCTGGGAGCCCAGCCAACAGCGAGTTGCCGTAGTCCAGAAGGGAGATAACAAGTACCAGGATTAAGACCTGCGCCACTTCCTGTGTGAGGTAGGGTTATACTATATGGATGTTGTAGAGCATGAACCTGCAGGAGTGATTTACTGCTTTGGTGTTTGCAGAGAATGACAGGGTGTTGTCCAGGGTCACGCCAAGGTTCTTTGCATTCTGGGAGGGGGACAGCGTGGAGTTGTCAACCGGGATGGAGAAGTCTTGGACCGGGCAGGCCTTCCACCGGGGGGGAAGAGCAGCAGCTCTGTCTTGTCGGGGTGGAAGGGCTGACATCAAAGCTAAAATATCTGCCAGGCACACAGAGATGCGTGTCACCACTTGGGTGTCAGAAGGGGGAAGGAGAAAAGTAGTTGAGTGTCATCTGCATAGCAATGATAAGAAGGACCATGTGAGGATTTGACGGAGCTGACTGACTTGGTGTATAGAAAGAAGAGGAGAGTGCCTAGAACCAAGACCTGGGAGACACCAGTAGTGAGAGTACGTTGTGCAGACACAGATCCTCTCCATGTCACCTGGTAGGCGCGGCCTGCCAGGTAGGATGCAATCCAAGCGTGTGCAGAGCCTGAGACGCCCAGCCCTGAGAGGGTGGAGATGAGGATCTGATGGTTCATAGTATTAAAGGCACTGTGAACCATCAAACGGAGAGAGTCCGCTTTGGCAGTGTGGAGAGCCTCCATGACCTGGAGAAGAGCAGTCTTGGTTGATGTACCTGTCTTGAAGCCTGACTGGTTAAGGTTAAGAAGATCGTTCTGAGAGGGATACCGAGAGATTTTATCAGAGGCGGCACTTTCAAGATTTTGAAGTCAGGGGGGACGCAGCCAGTAGTCAGGGATGAAGAATGGGAGACGGTCTCTAGAGATGGTCTGGAGGAGGGGATGGGGCCAAGTGGGCAGGTTGTCAGGCTGCCAGACTTCACAAGTTGCAGGATTTCATCTGGAGAGAGAGGGGAGAGAGATCAAGGAATAAGGTTCTGTGGGACTGGTGGACTCAATAGGCTGAGTGAATGAGGAGCGGATGTCGTCTACCTACTTTTCAAAGTGGTTGACAAAGTTGTCTGCGTAGAGAGAGGGGGTGGATGATTTTAAGGTGTGGGGAGAAGGTGGGAAATAGTTTCCTAGGGTTAGAGGCAGATGCTTGACATTTTGAGTGATATAAAGTGCCTTTAGCAGCTAACAGATAGAGTGCACCAATTTTAACCAGGTACCTAATCTACAGTACCAGTCAAAAGTTTGGACATACCTACTCATTCTGGGGTTTTTCTTTATTTTTGACTATTTTCCACATTGTGGAATTTGTCAGATATGGCAGGGCCTGCAAACTATTACAGGCTGCAAAGGGAAGCACAGCCGTGAGCTGCCCAGTGACACGAGCCTACCAGACGAGCTAAATTGCTTCAAGGCAAGAAACACTGAGGCATGAGAGCATCAGCTGTTCCGGACGACTGTGTGATCAGACGGCGTGAGTCAGACTTTTAAACAGGTAAACATTCACAAGGCCGCTGGGCCAGACGGATTACCAGGACGTGTGCTCCGGGAATGTGCTGACCAACTGGCATGTGTCTTTACTGACATTTTCAACATGTCCCTGATTGAGTCTGTAATACCAACGTGCTTCAAGCATACCACCATATTCCCTGTGCCCAGAGCACTAAGGTAACCTGCCTAAATGACTACAAACCCGTAGCACTCTCATCCGTAGCCATGAAGTGCTTTGAAAGGCTGGTAATGGCTCACATCAACACCATTATCCCAGAAACCCTGGACCCACTCCAATATGCATACTGCTCAAACAGATCCACAGATGATGCAAACTCTATTGCACTCCATACTGCCCTTTCCCACCTGGACAAAGGGGACACTTATGTGAGAATGCTATTCATTGACTACAGCTCAGCGTTCAACACCATAGTGCCCTCAAAGCTCATCACTAAGCTAAGGATCCTGGGACTAAATATCTCTCTGCAACTGGATCCTGGACTTCCTGACGGGCTTCCCCCAGGTGGTAAGGGTAGGTAACAACACATCTGCCACTCTGATCCTCAACACATGGGCACCTCAGGGGTGTGTGCTCAGTCCCCTCATGTACTACCTGTTCACCCACGACTGCATGGCCAGGCAGGACTCCAACACCATCATTAAGTTTGCAGACGACACAACAGCGGTAGGCCTGATCACTGAAAACGACGAGACAGCCTATAGGGAGGAGGTCAGAGACCTGGCCGGGTGATGCCAGGACAACAACCCATCTCTCAAAGCAATCAAGACAAAGGAGATGATTGTGGACTACAGGAAAAGGAGGACCGAGCACGCCCCCATTCTCATCGACAGAGCTGTAGTGGAGGAGGTTGAGAGCTTCAAGTTCCTTGGTGTCCACATCACCAACAAACTAGAATGGTCCAAACACACCAGGACAGTCGTGGAGAGGGCACAACAAAACCTTTTCTCCCTAAGGAGACTGAAAAGATTTGGCATTGGTCCTCAGATCCTCAAAAGTTTATACAGCGCACCATCGAGAGCATCCTGACTGGTTGCATCACTGCCTGGTACAGTAACTGCTTGGCCTCCGACCGCAAGGCACTACAGGGGATAGTGCGTACGGCCCAGTACATTACAGGGGCTAAGCTGCCTGCCATCCAGGACCTCTACACCAGGTGATGTCAGAGGAAGGCCCTAAAAATGGTCAAAGACCCCAGTCAGACTGTTCTCTTTGCTACCGCATGGCAAGCGGTACCGGAGCACCAAGTCTAGTACCAAAACGCTTCTCAACAGCTTTTACCCCCAAGCCATAAAACTCCTGAACAGATAATCAAATGGCTACCCGGACTATTTGCTTGTTGTCCAGCCCCCCTCACCAACTCATCTTTTACGCTGCTGCTACTCTGTTTATCATCTATGCGTAGTCACTAAGTATACATTCACATACATATTACCTCAATTAGCCTGACTAACCGGAGCCCTCGCACATAGACTCTGTACCTGTACCACCTGTATATGGCCTCGCTACTGTTATTCTCACTGTCATTTTACTTTTATTTTTTATTTCTTATCTATTGTTTATCTAATACCTATTTTTTTTAACTTAAATTGCACTGTTGGTTAGGGCTTGTAAGTAAACATTCCACTGTAAGGTCTAAACCTGTTGTATTCGGCGCACGTGACAAATAAACATTTCATTTGTAAACACAATTTGAGGGAAGTAAGCTTTTTGTGCATATGGAACATTTCTGCAATCTTTTATTTCAACTCATGAAAGATGGGACCAACACGTTTTTGTGCTGTTTATATAAATGATGATCCCAGATTTCAGTGGTGTCTGCAGAGGTGTCCACCTGCCAGAGGCTGAAGGTGCTGAGACTGGATGAGAACTGTCTGGAGATCACCTCCATCCCTGTGTCCATCCTCACCACCTCCCAGGTGTCCCTGCTCTCCGTGGAGGGCAACCTGTTTGAGGTGAAGAATATGCGTGACCTGGAAGGGTATGAGAAGGTGAGTCGTGAAACAGATGCTTGTTTCTTTGACATTCAGCCCGCTGCTAAATGAATGATCAAGGTTAAAGCAAGGAACAATCAAGCTACTGCTCTATGCTGTCTTTAATATCGATTGTAAACAAAACAGCTCATGCGTTTTCAAACTCAACTGTTTTAAATATCGTTCCTCCCCATGGTTGACGTAATTTTTGTGAGCAGCGTAGAAACAAATACTGTTTCTAAAGAGTGGTGTTCTAGCTAAACAATAATGGGATTTCCTGTTCAATGTTGAGAAGGATCAACTGAAGAAAGTTGTGGTTCAGACTGCTATTCTTTTTTTAGTCATAATCCCTGCACTTGACATAATCTGTGGTCAAATATAGCCCCAACCATTAAATAGGACCACCTGCCTATTATCATACTCAAATTAGACCACCATTCAGTTCTTACTCAAAGGGCGTATCTTATAGTTCTCATTTTGTCCGTGGTGTCGCAGCCCCAGATGTGCCTATTTGTTCATCTAATTTGTTTACCCCACAGTACATGGAGCGCTTCACTGCAACCAAAAAGAAATTTGCCTGAACAATAGATAGAGAGCATCCCCCTGAGTCCAGCTTGTGATCTACCCTCAAGCACCCTCTCTAAGTGGTTGTGGTGTACTACAGTAAATATGGCTTCTGCACTGCTGCGGCAACAGGTTACAACGGAGAAGGACCACTGTAGAGAAGGACTGATCGAGAGCATGCTACAGGACTGCGTATGAAAACAACAGGACACAAATGATGGTGACAGAGAACTATGTGAACGATTGACAGTGCACTCACTTTAATGATATTCAGAAATTGCATATTGAATACTTAGCTATTAATTTCTCACCAAAATGTTGTCTTTAGTTATTTAACCGAAGCAGGTTATGCTTATAGTACATTCGTGGCCAAAAGTTGAGAATGACACATTTATTTTCACAAAGTCTGCTGCCTCAGTGTCTTTAGATATTTTTGTCAGATGTTACTATGGAATACTGAAGTATAATTACAAGCATTTCATAAGTGTCAAAGATTTTAACAATTACATGAAGTTGATGCAAAGAGTCAATATTTGCGGTGTTAACCCTTCTTTTTCAAGACCTCTGCAATCTGCCCTGGCATGTTGTCAATTAATTTATGGGCCACATCCTGACTGATGGCAGCCCATTCTTGCATAATCAATGCTTGGAGTTTGTCAGAAATGTTGGGTTTTTGTTTGTCCACCCGCCTCTTGAGGATTGACCACAAGTTCTCAATGGGATTAAGGTCTGGGGAGTTTCCTGGCTGTGGACCCAAAATATTGATGTTTGGTTCCCTGAGGCACTTAGTTATCATTTTTGCCTTATGGTAAGGTGTTCCATCATGCTGGAAAAAGCATTGTTCGTCACCAAACGGTTCCTGGATGGTTGGGAGAAGTTGCTCTCGGAGGATGTGTTGGTACCATTCTTTATTCATGGCTGTGTTCTTAGGCAAAATTGTGAGTGAACCTACTCCCTTGGCAGAGATGCAACCCCACACATAAATGGTTTTAGGATGCTTTACTGTTGGCATGACACAGGACTGATGGTAGCGCTCACCTTGTCTTCTCGGGGCAAGCTTTTTTCCGGATGCCCCAAACAATCGGAAAGGGGATTCATCAGAGAAAATCACTTTACCCCAGTCCTCAGCAGGCCAATCCCTGTACCTTTTATAGAATATCAGTATGTTCCTGATGCTTTTCCTGGAGAGAAGTTGCATCTTTGCTGTCCTTCTTGACACCAGGCCATCCTCCTAAAGTCTTCACCTCACTGTGTGTGCAGATGCACTCCCACCTGCCTGCTGCCATTCCTGAGCAAGCTCTATACTGGTGGTGCCCTGATCCCGCAGCTGAATCAACTTTAGGAGATGGTCCTGGCGGTTGCTGGACTTTCTTGGGCGCCCTGAAGCCTTCTTCACAACAATTGAACCGCTCTGCTTGAGGTTCTTGATGAACCGATAAATGCTCGATTTAGGTGCCATCTTACTGGCAGCAACATCCTTGCCTGTGAAGCCCTTTTTGTACAAAGCAATGAGGATGGCACGTGTTTCCTTGCAGGTAACCGTGGTTGACAGAGGAAGAACAATGATTCCAAGCACCACCCTCCTTTTGAAGCTTCCAGTCTGTTATTTGAACTTAATCAGCATGACAGAGTGATCTCCAGCCTTGTCCTCGTCAACACTCACACCTGCGTTAACGAGAGAATTACTGACATGATGTCAGCTGGTCCTTTTGTGGCAGGGCTGAAATGCAGTAGAAAATGTTTTTTGGGGATTCCGTTTATTTTTATGGCAAAGAGGGACTTTGCAATTAATTGCAATTCATCTGATTTATCTTCATTACATTCTGGAGTATATGCAAATTGCCATCATACAAACTGAGGCAGAAGACTTAGTGAAAATTCAAATTTGTCATTCTCAAAACTTTTGGCCACGACTGTACATTGTGCTAAAATGGTCTCTACTGGTGCAGCTGTCTAAGGCACGGCATCTTGGTACTAGAGGTGTCCCTACAGACCCTGGTTCGAACATGGGCTGTATCAAAACCGGCCATGATTGGGAGTACAATAGGGCGGCGCACAATTGGTGCAGCGTCGTCCGGGTTAGGGGGAGGGTTTGGCTGGGGTAGATTGCCTAAGTGTAACTTTTTTGCCTATAAGAGATGGTGCAGGTGGGCAGCAAGTGAATGAAAGCTGTAGTACAGAGTTACAGAATGTCAAAGCAGTGCACTACATAGACCCAGAATGAGAGAACTCCTTTATGCACAGAGGCTTGCTTATTCTGTGGATCTGGAATGGGCAGCCCAGGTTTTCTGGTGCTAGGGTCCTGGTAATTTATTTTCAGTTGAGGAAGGTTCCGCATCGGCAAGCCGCACACAACGCGGGACCAGAGCTTATTTTTTTTATGCTGGGAAAGAATGAAGAAAAGCACAGCGTTTAATGTAAACCAATCCATTCGACTCTTAGCAAGCATACTCTTTTATTTTATTATTCAATTATTGCTAGTCTTATTATTTGGACTTGATTTGTATTATTTATTATTTTCAGTATATCTGTTGAACACATCCTCACAATTTTTCTAATTTAACTGTAAATAATTTGTCATTGTTTTTTGAAAGTGTGATCATATCAGAAAAACACAAAATATGACCACCTCCCACTTGTCTCATTTTGACCCTCAAACACGTGTTAATGGATCCTCTTCACATTATTTCGTCTGACAAGGGCCTCTGCATCTCAACCTGTATTACTAGATTGACGACAACCTCAGAGGTCCTTTCTATGAAGGAGGAGCTCCAGCAGGCTGTCATTAACAAGAAATACACCTGATGTTCAGTTATATGTATGGAAGTGAACTGTAACATAATACTCTCCATGAGTAATGCCAATCTACTGTATTAACATATTTACATAACTTTAATCTTTCCTTTTACTGCATTTATTAATGTTTCTATTTAATATTTAAATTGAGTTTGTTTCCTTAAATCGGATTCGATTTTGGTGCCATCCTAGCTTTGTGCGAGTGTACAGTAAAAAGACCACTTCACATTAGATTGTCACAACCTTATTTTTGTGTACTATTTGCAGTAACCTAATATACTCTGCAACTCATTACAAATTCTCCCATTAAATATAAATACAATTGCTTTTACAACTGCCTTTGTCTCTGTAGGTTCAATAGGTGTTACACGAACAGATTTCTCACTAGGCGGCGGTCATGCACATTGACATTCCTCAGGACACTGACCGTTTTGTCCAGAGGCTTATTCACTACGATACTTCTGTTGCAAAACGTTTTTCTAACGGAAGCAAACGGGAGACCTAACTCAATTTGTCCAATGGAAACTCGTTTTCGTTATACGTTTGGAGTGAAGGATTTATGTTGCAAATCAACCGACGTAATGAATACACCCTGATGTAGTAGGAGGCTCGAAAAACAACGTGTAAATCACCACGTCAACTTATCTGAAGAAGTGTGGTCGGTTACTTAACGAGGGGAAAGAAAACAACATATACTTTGTTTATCATCCCGGACAGGAATTTACTGGTATTTCGGTCTTGGTGAATTGTATCAGCGCGCCTGGGTGAATTGTTCCCTATAAATCTCAAAGTAGTGACTTTCCAGTGCGGAAACCTACTTTGGAGTCCCTGCCCGAAGGGACATGTAGTAGCGCAGGGCTTCGACTGTTCAAAACTTCGGAATTCGTAGATTTGTGAATATGCGGCTCAAACTGTGAACCAGATGTTGAAAAGATGACCATTTATCTTTGGATCATACTCTTGGCACAAAATAGTAGAGCAATCCATGGTAAGTTTGAGTAATTATCCCTTGACTGCACGACTACTCAAATGTCTAATTTGGTTATACTTTGATTAGTTTATTGAACTCCGTTTCGCGTATATGTTTGTCAACAAAGATCGATGTTATTTCAGTGGTCGATAGTCCAAAACAAGGGACCAAGTCCACCGCTTAGGTTTTCTGCACGCAATTGAGTGCTAGTGTAGGGGCTAATCTTTCCAAATGTTACAGTGTGACTTGTAACAACGTTTTTTAAATAGGGCACAATAACAAGGGAAGAGTGATCATAGCCAGGGATCGGCACATATTTCTTCCTAAAATTAGGTCATTTGCTTATTCCCCATCCAGACCTGGGTCCAAAACATTCGGACCAATACTCAAGTATTTGAGATGTTTATTCGATTTTCGGCTTTGCTGTTTTGGGACTATTATATTGGCTCCAAATGTTTACAAGGGAACAATTTTTTACATAGGCCTAGCAGGGATCATCAACTAGATTCAGTCGCGGTGTCGATTTGTTTTCTGGAGTGGGTGGTCGACATAATTACAAATATTTTGTAGACTGCAAAAAGACCAAACAGATATAATGTTTGACTAAAACATAATCATTTCAAACCTTGCTTACATTTGTATAAGATCACGTGTCTATCTAATGAGTGGGAATACTTGGTAACAGATTACTTAAATTAAAATCACTTGGAGCTGATTTCCTGGTGTTTTTACAGTCTTATTGCCCCCCCCCCTCCTCCCCAATTGTTAAAAAAAATATGTGTGTGTATATCTATTTTTTTAACATGGGGGGGGGCAAATTAATCCACCTGGGGGCCAAATGCCGGCCGCCAGTTAGGGAGCCCTGGCCTACAGTATACATTTGACCCAAGTATTTTCCATAGGCCTGTCTAGGCTATTTGCCCAAGTCTTTCCCCACTCCACTTTTAAATGAATATGGTAGTGAAATCAGTGGTCTGGACATTCAATATAATGATAACATTCACTCTGCTTGTAGAATGTAAGGTAGTGCTTCATTTACCTGCTTTCAGCAACACAAATGTATTGCTCCAAATTGTATAGGGTTGCACAAAAACAGTCTACGGGAAGCCAGAAATTAAATACAATTCCATTTCAACTCACTGTGCAGGTGGGCAGGACGCTTGGTCATTATAATGGGGGGAATTTGAGACAAAATATCTAAAAGATCATATTATTTAACAGACTTTCCAAACATGGGTCTGATGTAGACCAACTTCCTCTCGGCTTACCTCTTGTCAAAATACAAGTCCTGCACGTGTGCCATTTGTGGACACAAATTTAATAACTTGTGGGGACTTTTATTTTGTGGGGGACTATTAAAGCAAAGGCTTATTTTTTTTGTCAAGCAGATGGAAAAGGGGTTTAGAAAAAATCTACCAGATAAAGTCTTAAAATGCATTAGAAATACATCAAAACACATTAATGTTGAGGTAAAAGACCGCTGCCAACTACTATCTACACTTGGGCCTGTATTTACTTTAGGATAACATATCTGGCTTCTGTACATTTAAGAAACATTGCGCCCTGTCTTGTAATTCCTTTACCAAAAACCCACATATCTGTAAGATATTTTATCATTTCTCTCTCTGAGGAGGAGGGTGGATAATGAAAGTTCACAGAAGTAACAAGTAAAGTTAGATACAGTGCCTTGCGAAAGTATTCGGCCCCCTTGAACTTTGCAACCTTTTGCCACATTTCAGGCTTCAAACAAAGATATAAAACTGTATTTTTTTTGTGAAGAATCAACAACATGTGGGACACAATCATGAAGTGGAACGACATTCATTGGATATTTCAAACTTTTTTAACAAATCAAAAACTGAAAAATTGGGCGTGCAAAATTATTCAGCCCCCTTAAGTTAATACTTTGTAGCGCCACTTTTTGCTGCGATTACAGCTGTAAGTCGCTTGGGGTATGTCTATCAGTTTTGCACATCGAGAGACTGAAATTTTTACCCATTCCTCCTTGCAAAACAGCTCGAGCTCAGTGAGGTTGGATGGAGAGCATTTGAACAGCAGTTTTCAGTTCTTTCCACAGATTCTCGATTGGATTCAGGTCTGGACTTTGACTTGGCCATTCTAACACCTGGATATGTTTATTTTTTAACCATTCCATTGTAGATTTTGCTTTATGTATTGGATCATTGTCTTGTTGGAAGACAAATCTCCGTCCCAGTCTCAGGTCTTTTGCAGACTCCATCAGGTTTTCTTCCAGAATGGTCCTGTATTTGGCTCCATCCATCTTCCCATCAATTTTAACCATCTTCCCTGTCCCTGCTGAAAAAAAGCCGGCCCAAACCATGATGCTGCCACCACCATGTTTGACAGTGGGGATGGTATGTTCAGGGTGATGCGCTGTGTTGCTTTTACGCCAAACATAACGTTTTGCATTGTTGCCAAAAAGTTCAATTTTGGTTTCATCTGACCAGAGCACCTTCTTCCACATGTTTGGTGTGTCTCCCAGGTGGCTTGTGGCAAACTTTAAACAACACTTTTTATGGATATCTTTAGGAAATGGCTTTCTTCTTGCCACTCTTCCATAAAGGCCAGATTTGTGCAATATACGACTGATTGTTGTCCTATGGACAGAGTCTCCCACCTCAGCTGTAGATCTCTGCAGTTCATCCAGAGTGATCATGGGCCTCTTGGCTGCATCTCTGATCAGTCTTCTCCTTGTATGAGCTGAAAGTTTAGAGGGACGGCCAGGTCTTGGTAGATTTGCAGTGGTCTGATACTCCTTCCATTTCAATATTATCGCTTGCACAGTGCTCCTTGGGATGTTTAAAGCTTGGGAAATCTTTTTGTATCCAAATCCGGCTTTAAACTTCTTCACAACAGTATCTCGGACCTGCCTGGTGTGTTCCTTGTTCTTCATGATGCTCTCTGCGCTTTTAACGGACCTCTGAGACTATCACAGTGCAGGTGCATTTATACGGAGACTTGATTACACACAGGTGGATTGTATTTATCATCATTAGTCATTTAGGTCAACATTGGATCATTCAGAGATCCTCACTGAACTTCTGGAGAGAGTTTGCTGCACTGAAAGTAAAGGGGCTGAATAATTTTGCACACCCAATTTTTCAGTTTTTGATTTGTTAAAAAGTTTGAAATATCCAATAAATGTCGTTCCACTTCATGATTGTGTCCCACTTTTTGTTGATTCTTCACAAAAAAATACAGTTTTATATCTTTATGTTTGAAGCCTGAAATGTGGCAAAAGGTCGCAAAGTTCAAGGGGGCTGAATACTTTCGCAAGGCACTGTATACCAACAGTGAAGAGGTGATTGCGGGATACTGGCCTTCTAGGCAGAGTTGCATAGAAAAAGCCATATCTCAGACTGGCCAATAAAAAGAAAAGATTAAGATGGGCAAAATAACACAGAAGGCCAGCATCCCGGGGTCGTCTCTTCTCTGTTGACATTGAGACTGGTGTTTTGCGGGTACTATTTAATGAAGCTGCCAGTTGAGGACTTGTGAGGCGTCGGTTTCTCAAACTAGACACTCTAATGTACTTGTCCTCTTGCTCAGTTGTGCACCGGGGCCTCCCACTCCTCTTTCTATTCTGGTTAGGGCCAGTTTGCACTGTTCTGTGAAGGGAGTAGTACACAACGTTGTACGAGATCTTCAGTTTCTTGGCAATTTCTCACATGGAATAGCCTTCATTCCTCAAAACAAGAAAGACTGATGAGTTTCAGAAGCAAGATATTTGTTTCTAGCCATTTTGAGCCTGTAATCAAACCCACAAATGCTGATGCTCCAGATACTCAACTAGCCCTAATGAAGGACAGTTTTATTGCTTCTTTAATTAGAACAACAGTTTTCAGCTGTACTAACATAAGTGAAAAGCTTTTTCTAATGATCAATTAGCCTTTTAAAATTATACACTTGTTTTTTCTTAGTGTGTTTCTTTATTGTTTTCGTGTTTCACCAAAGTGAAGGCGTAGGCTCAGGTTTTCTGTGTTTTTGGTTGGATCTGTTTCTCAATTTGTTTCTTAGGGTTTTGCATTCATCAAACCATTTGTCATTGTTAATTTTCTTAGGTTGTCTGCTTGACATTTTTAGATTTGATAGGGAAGCTGAAAGGTCAAATATATAGTTTAGACTTTCTACTAACAAGTTTACACATTCGCTATTGCAGTAAAACATTTTGTCTAAAAGGGATTGGATTTGTTGTTGCCCAATAGTTTTTTTTGGTAGGTTTCTACACTACTTTCATTCTATCTATAGCGTTTCTTAATACGACGTCTATGTTTCACAAGTTTGGACAGCACAGTGCAAAAAACTGTAGTATAGTTCAGTAGAGTAAATCAAGTAGATTATAGTCCTGTACAGTAGAGAAGAATAGAGTGGTTGTACAGTACACAGTAGAGCACACTACGGTATACTATAGTGTACTGTACTGAACTCTACTGTGCTGTACATGTGAAACATTAACATCCTATGATTTGGTCCGGACCAACCAAATTTGGTCTTGTTTGATGGCGGAGCTCATTAAAATAATATCCAGTGTATAGAATAATTCCCAAATATGCAAAAGAGGATATTGCATATTTCTACCTTTTTGTGTACGTATTTATGATACATCACCATGAAGAAAATGAAATTCATATCCATAATTATGCAGCTCTGTGTAGTACAGATCAGGGATCCATGATGAAATTCTATTACGGCAATTCTGTTACCGGGTGTAAATCCACATCACTTACTGTAGTTCAATAACCAAAATATATTTTTATAACTCAAGCTTTCATGCCATACCGGACTCTCCATTATTTTTTCAGACATCTTTGAATTGTAAGTCAGAGCAGATATTTAAGAGGTTTTGGAAAATGTGGTGACATAAAAAAAAATAGATTTGACAGAAATTCTGTGACCAAACTTTTACATCTGCACAGTTCTTCCAGTGAATGTGGTTTTGTGACATGTTCAGTTGTGTGGTTTCTTAAACTTCGAAATCAATGGTTTTTGTTTGGCATAGATTTTAAGTGAAAAGTCAGCCGCGGCAATTGTTACCATGTAATTGCCCTTTACCATTTTGTCGGCTACCTTTTCAGGGGTATCCAGTTAGCTTTCCTGTAACGCTCACTACTGCTTGAATCTGACATAGCCTTAGATCCCATCCATGATCTTTTCTTCCACACCACGCCATTTTAAAGTAGTGAAGGACCCCGAGTGAAAAAGAATCAACCACAATGAGCTTAGGCTAATAATCAGGGACTCATTGAACTCTGGTGTGTCCTGACCTTTGACTTCTAGGACTCCTGTTCACCAAGAACCCCACCAACCTCACAGTAACCCAGGGCAACACGGCTCGCCTGGGTTGTTGCGTCGAGGGCCTGAGTGAGCCGGAGATCGTGTGGATGAAGGATGGGGAGAAGCTGTACAGCATAGACCAGATGTACATCCCCATCGAGCAACACCACTGGGAGACCTTCCACAGGTCAGCGCTTTGGTTCAGTCTCCTACTTTATTGTGAGAACATAATGTTGAACTTTTATCTTGTTATCTGTCACTCTGGCTCTTGTGGGAAGAGCAAGGATTGGTGAGTGATGCTTCAGTTTAGATTTCTAATCATTGTTTAGGCAAATGGGTATAGATAGTTCTACCAGATGGAGTAGAGTACCTAAGCACAGAGAGAGATTGGATTTCACACTGCTGTAATCAGTGCATTTCACCAGAAATCATTTGGAGGTTGTTTTTGCAAAGCGTCATCATTATCACTAGGAAACTAACCTTTCCTTGGAGTGTTGCAAAGCACTGAGCTCAACATCACCAGATCAGCTTCACAGGAGATTAGTAGATATCCAGTTAGTTGAAAAGTCAGAGAAAGTGCTTCTAAGTTTAATCATAAAGCTGGTCAAATAACATTAATTGTAGCTTAAAGCAATGTCTTTTTTTATCCTTCAAAAGTCTTTGCACTTGTGTGAATTCAATAACGTTGTCAGTCTGCCTTACATACTGGATTTAAGGCAGACTGACAACGGTACTGAATTTACACGAGCAGACTTTATCTGACTCAAATCAAATTGTATTAGTCACATGCGCCGAATACAACAGTGAAATGCTTACTTACAAGCCCCTAATCAACAATGCATTTAAAAAAAAATACGGATAAGAAATAAAAGTAACAAAAAATTCAAGGGCAGCAGTAAAATAACAAGTGAGGCTATGTGCAGGGGCACCGGTTAATTGAGGTAATATGTACATGTAGGTGGAGTTATTAAGGTGACTGCATAGATGATAACAACAGAGCGTAGCAGTGGTGTTAAAGTGTTCAGGAGTCTTATGGCTTGGGGATAGAAGCTGTTTAGAAGCGTTTTGGACCTAGACTTGGCGCTCCGGTAAACACTTGCCATGCAGCAGCAGAAACAGTCTATGACTAGGGTGGCTGGAGTTTTTGACATATTTTTTGGGCCTTCCTCTGACACCACCTGGTATAGAGGTCCTGGATGAAGCTTTGCCCCAGTTATGTACTGGGCCAGTTGCCGTACCAGGCAGTGATGCAACCAATGGTGCAGCTGTAGAACCTTTTGAGGATCTGAGGACCTGTTGGTTCCACTTTTCTGGGCTCTGTTGTTTACTTAACAAATAAGGAACACTCAATGTCTCCTATGTCAAAAACTGCATGTGCAGCTAAAAGAACAAGTTATTCTCAACACAAGGTTTCTGAGAACCTGTCTCAGCAGTATGCAAATCTGCCCTTGTTGCAGAGAAAAACAGACGCTGTCCCTCTATCACCCTCCGTCCCTTTTCTCACCTTTTCTCACAGACGCGGGGCTACGGGTTTTGGCAGAGAGCTAGACACAGACAGAGGCCTCAATATTCAGCTATACAGTGAGCATAAGTATAATGGCACGTAAGCAAATTAATAACAACATAATCAATGGTGGGGGTCTTTAGAAGATCCCCAAAATCAACTTTAACTCTTCAGACCCATGCCAAATCTTTTCTGTCTCCTGAGGGGGAATAGGTTTTGCCGTGCCCTCTTCACGACTGTCTTAGTGTGCTTGGACCAGGTTAGTTTGTTGGTGATGTGGACGCCAAGGAACTTGAAGCTCTCAACCTGCTCCAATGCAGCCCCGTCGATGAAAATTGGGGCGTGCTCGGTCCTCTTTTTCCTGTAGTCCACAATCATCTCCTTTGTCTTGGTTACGTTGAGGGATAGGTTGTTATTCTGGCACCACACGGCCAGGTCTCTGACCTCCTTCCTATAGGCTGTCTCATCGTTGTCGGTGATCAGGCCTACCACTGTTGTGTCATCGGCAAACTTAATGATGGTGTTGGAGTCGTGCCTGCCCGTGCCGTCATGAGTAAAAAGGGACTACAGGAGGGGACTGAGCACGCATCCCTGAGGGGCACCTGTGTTGAGGATCAGCGTGGAGGTTGTGTTGTTACCTACTCTTACCACCACGAGGCTCAACATCAGACCTGGGTTAAAAACTATTTTAAATCTTTCAAAATACTTAGTGTTTGCTTTGGCCTGCCTGAAATGCCATATAGGTGGGTTTTGCACTTCTGGGAATTTCTATTCGGTCAAATTGCAATGGGTAAGCTTAATCAAGCGAATTATTTCAGATCGTTTTTTAACGCAGGTCTGCTAAATATGGCAGAATATAACTTACAGGTTTTCAGCAGGTTTTGGATGGGGTTGGGGGAGGTTTAATAATCGGCTTGGGGAGTCTTTATCCCTGTCAGAAAGAGAAAAAAACTGTAAATAACATGGCTGGAGTGGAGACAGCAAGGGGTCTACCCTTACCGTAAACCAGACCCCGAAGAGGGGATTGTAATGCAGTCAGCTGCATCTGTCTGCGAGTTACGTAAAGCTGGAGGCAGACTGCTGGACCTGCAGGTAAAGTGAACTTGCATCGCCATTGGTAGCCGTTTCTGTTCATCTCATGCACTGAAGCTCAAAGGTCTTCAGTTTGATCTCTCTAAAGTCTGAAACATTTTTCCTGTTTCCTACTCATCACACAGACACAAATGTCCTAGATACCAGGGACATTCACCGTATGCTGTGTCTAGTCTAAAGAACTAGAATGATGTGATATAAATCATTCTACATTTATATCTATCATATTTCTATGGTCTAGTGACTTGTCCTTCAATGGTTGGAGTGGTGAGTTTGGTGATGATTGGTGTCAGAAGTGGGCAGGGTTGGGGAGTAACAGATTACAAAAAAACGGTAACTGTAATCCGTTACATTAGCATCAAAAATATTGTAATCGAATTAAAGATACTTTTGAAAAACTAGATTTCTTTTAAATTCTGAAAGGATGTTTGTGGATTTTTTTTTTTTACGCTTCTGTTTTCTCAATGACATTCAAATCAGCATTGAAAAAAGGTGCAAATTTAAGTTTGTTCCACCTGAGCGAGTCTGACCACAAGTCAGAGACCACTATGATGACACATCAAATGTGTTCGATGGATCGCGGGAAAAGAGCAGGAATAGGCTTTTGTAGGCTACAGGCCAAGCCGTGTCTTCAAATGGTGCGACTGCTGTCGGCATCCAAAGATCATCCAACTTAAATAAACGCTTGGAGGTAAGGATGACAGCAGGGGTGTAGTGTACGGTGATACTGATATCACTTTTTATTGATATCTACATAGCGCATTGATGTGAATCACACTGCTGCTCTCTCATTTAGCTATGTGCGCCTTACGGATTGTGGTCGTTGTGGATGGCTGTTCACACATCTAAATGTGTATTTGAAACCAATAATGGTTGAATTCAAGAAGTTTAAACTGCCTACCAATCATTATTTTTTTGAATCCAGTGGACAGTCAGTGGCATGCGCTCATGCAACAGCTGCAAAGTGCAGATCACAGCCTATGGAATAAAAAAAAACCAACCCATAAATAAAATAAATAAAGTAAAATTGAATATCCATATGGCCAGCTATGTAAACTTTTTAACATTGAACGACATGTATTGCAGGATAAATCTAACATACGTTTTTGTCTTCTAATGCCTCTTAAGGGGAAAGTAGTCGAAAAGTAACTGAATGTAATCAGATTACAATTGGACAGGTAACTAATGAATTACGTTTAGAAAGTAATGTACCAAACCTATGAGTGAATATAACCTGTCAATGCTCAGTGATTTCCTGAGTGACTCCTAACACAAATGCACAGTGTACTCCTGCCCCAAGCTAGTTCATTGATCCAATTAGTTAGGGTCCTACTCCATCTCTCAACATATCCTCAAGGGGTTATTTATCTTTGTTTTGTTGTCCTTTTTCATCTCCTACCCAATTATGTGATGGGCTTTTACCTAAATGTGGCCTAATGGGTCTCGCCTTCTCTATCATTTTGAAATGTGCATTATTTAGCATCTCATGTAATGATCACTGAGAGTCTGTCTGTCCGGGTGGTTTCAGTGTGAAGTCTGTCCAGCAACAGGATGCAGGGAAGTACTGGTGTGAGGTAGAGTTCCATGGCTTGATCATCTCCTCTGAGCCCGCCTGGATAACAGTCGAGGGTAAATCAATCAATACATTTAGCCCTCTGTTTGTATGCCTGTGTCTTGGTAAATCCATTTGAATTCGATACATTTTTGACAACATCCCTTTTGATTTAAACCAAACGTTCCATACATGTTTGCCTTGGAAGAAGTGGTCAGAAAGTGACTCTTTGCACCTGAACGCCGAACAATTCAGGAGATAAAGGTGCTCAAAGTTGATCCGTTTTTCATACCATGAGACTTCCAAGTCTTCATCACTGGAAAACATAAACGGTTGAATTTGATATCATGTAAAAGCTTCAAACAGGGCTGTGAAACTATTTTCATTTAAGTTTGTTTTACCTTTTAACGGTTATTAGTAAAAATTCTGATTTTTAGTTCTTTTTTTCTTCATATTTGCAGATGTTGTAGCTTACACCCTACTTTACATCTGAGGTGTTTGTTGTGCCCGCCATCGGTTGAGACACAACAAGCTCTTGAATACAGGGTGGGTGACCATTTTAGTCCTAGAAAGAGAATTAATAGAATGGACCTATCCCTGCAATTTATCTGGTACACCATTGAATTTTTTTACTACCTCAAAGATGGCCGCTGGTCCACCCACCATCTGTCAACTTAAATGGTAATGTGTATTCGATCTATATTTCTATGATTTTTGCTGGGTTTCCTATGGAGGGTTGACATAATTTAAAACAACATATATTCCCATTCAAGTCGACATTCTCTGATGTGCGGACCTCCAACCGTCTTTGTGGTACCATTTTGAAAGTTGACATTTAAATGTACTAAAATGGGAATAGAATTTATCAGCCAAAACATGACAAGAAGCCTGTATTGGACCAATGGCGGGCACAACCCAAACACCTCAGATTATGTCAATTAGGGTCAGTCTAATCTACAACATATGCAAATGCACTTTTAAATTATTTTTGGTTGTTGACAATTGACCATTTTTAAGCACCTTCTATCTCTTGAATGTTTTGACATTCCAGCCCAAAAAGTAACTTTCTGAGCAATTCCACAATGGGCAAATATGTATGGAAGGTTTCACTCAAGTCAAAAGGGATGCTGTCAAAAAGTAATTGAATTCAAATGGATTTACCTCGCTCTCGCTCTCTCCCCATCCATCTCCAGGTGTCCCCAACTTTATACTTGAGCCCCAAGATGTAGCCACGTTCCCTAGGGTGCCCTTTAACCTGACGTGTGCTGCTGTGGGCCCCCCGGACCCTGTGGAGGTGCTCTGGTGGCTGGGGGGAGTACAGAAGGGTGATGCCACCTCCTCGCCATCTGTACTCCGTGTTAACGGTAAGTCTCTACCGGGCTGTTTCTCTTTAGTCTTTCCTCAAATCCGTGCATCCTGTCTCCTCTCCTTCTTCTCAAAACACATTGGAGGAGAAGATCTGAGATGCCTCCCCTCAGACACTCAATTTTATTGGTCACATACACATGATTAGCAGATGTTATTGCGAGTGCAGCGAAATGCTTATGCCTCTAGATCTGACAGTGCAGCAGTATCTAACAGGTAATATTTAACAATTCCACAACAAAACCTAATGCACACAATCTAGTAAAGGAATGGGATGGGAATATATAAAATACATGGATGAGCAGTGACAGCGCAGCTTAGATACAATAGATAGTAAAGGGTAGATAGTGAAGGATACAGTGTATATACATTTGAGATGAGTAATGCAAGATATGGAAACATTAAAGTGGAATTATTAAAGTGACTAGTGTTCCATTTATTAAAGTGGCCAATGATTTCAAGTCTACGTAGGCAGCAGCCTTTCTGTGCTAGTGATGGCTGTTTAACAGCCTGGCCTTGAGATAAAAGCTGTATTTTTCAGTCTCACGGTCCCAGCTTTGCACCTGTACATGGAAGTGGGTTGAACAGGTAGTGGCTCGGCTGGTTATTGTCCTTGATTTTTTTTGTTTGCCTTCCTGTGACATCGGGGTTTGTAGGTGTCCTGGAGGGCAGCTATTTTGCCCCCGGTGATGCATTGTGCAGACCGCACCCTCTGGAGAGACCTGTGGTTGTGGGCGGTGAAGTTGCCGTACCAGGCGGTGATACAGCCCGACAGGATGCTCTCAATTGTGCACCTGTAGAAGTTGGTGAGGGTTTTTGGTGACAAGCCACATTTCTTCAGCCTGTGTGCGTGGACCATTTCAGTTTTGTCTGTGATGTGTACAACGAGGAACTTAAAACATTCCACCTTCTCCACTGCTGTTCCTGATTTCAGGAATTGATGAAAGACGATTGAGAAATATCCTCTATTGATTTAAGCCAGAAAATGACATATGAATCATATGTCTGATCAGACTGTTAGTGCTGTTAGTTCAATAAGGTGGACCACCATCCGTCTGTTGTAAGAGCAACTCAGACATTAGTCATACTTTGCAAGGAAGGGATCATGGTTTTATGGCTTTCAAGCTGCTCTTAGAGATTTGTGCATGAGTTGGAAATAGAACTGTTTTAATGGCAGAACGAAGCCAAAGGTTATTCTCAGTGGGTGGAACGCTAATGAAGGGCTTTCTTGCGCTTTCCTCTGAGGGTTTACACTCCGATGTTATGTCTAAGCGATGCTGATGTCTACGAGTAAGTACACAGTGTTTTTTTGTCCAGGGGCACAGCACTGTATGACATGTTTTCTTGTTGGCTATAGATAGGGAAACCTGTAATGATTCCCCTTATCAGAAAGAACAAATGTTATGACTTGAGAGTAGAAATGTTCTGTAATTGGTTGAGAACGCGTACAAGTGTAAATGTTTGATACGTGTAGACACCAGCCAGTGGATTGTTCATTAGAAGTCTGATTCATTCCCTTCTCGTGATATGTAAGCCTTTCGCCTTAGTGGCTCTCCTCCTTCATTTCCTGCTTATGTTTAGCTGGTTTATTTCCTCTGTCCTATTTAACTGGCCCCAGGGCTCTGGTCAAAAGTAGTGCACTAAATAGGGAAGAGGGTGCCATTTGGAATGGATACAAAGACTTTGCTGCTGAGTTCTAACTCTGAGTCAGGAATGAAGTAGCCAGATACTCCACTTAACAGGTGCTGATGTTTTCCTATCTGGCTACCAGAGACTGATGTTTCCTTGGAATGTGAGAGTAACCAGATGCGTTTCAGTCGAGCTGTTATGACCCTGGCAAGTTTTTCTGTCAGTCAGTGGATGACTAACCAGGTAGTGGCCCTTATTGCCTGATATTGTTCACTGTACTGTACAGTACACACACACACATGTTTGTTTTTTACTAACAATTGATTCTCATTCAAAATTCTATTTCCCTTACCCTGAACCTCACCTTTACCCGACTTGTAACCCTAAACCTAACCCCTAAGCCTAAAATAACATTTTCCTTGTGGGGACCGGCGAAATGTCCCCACTTATCCAAATTGTCCTTGTTTTACTATCCTTGTGAGGACTTCTGGTCCCTGCAAGGATAGTAAAATGCGCACACACACACACACACACACACACACACACACACACACACACACAACACAAGCCTTCCTGTAACTGTTTGTCATGAAGGATTAGCTCAAGGAACGTGATACAAGGCTTAACAATGTCGGTCTAGGTTAGGAGTTATTCCTTGTGCACTCCTTGTGTTTCCGTGCTGTAGTTTCAGTAGCTGGTTTGTGCAAATTGGTGGTTTCGAAAACCCTTAGATCCTTATCCAAGTTAGGCGTGAATAAAAAAACAGGTTTTTTCAGTGCACAAGATGTCTAGGAAGTCTGGAGATGTGGCAATTTCACCATCGGTTGCCGCTGAGGTTGTGGAAATCCAGATGATACGTTCATATATATGTAAATGAGTCATTTTCACACTGGGAACAGTATGAAATGCATACCACAGTGGGTTACTACTGTGGTAACCCACTGTGGTATGCATTTCATACTGTTCCCAGTGTGAAAATGACTCATTTACATGGGAGAAACAAACTGTTGGTCAGGCATAGTAGCAGGGGACTGGTTTAATTCACTCTTTTGGCATCGACTGAACCCTCCCCTTTTTAAATGGCCCTGGTTTGCGTACCTCACTTAACATGTCTCCCACCTCTGTTCCCTTTCCCTGTAGGTGTGAATAACAGCATCAAGTTCTACTGCGAAGCCAAGAATGTCAGAGGTATCTCAGTATCGCGAACAGGCACTGTGCACATTAAAGGTGACTAATTCATGAAAATTCAGTGCTGTCATGGGTGTGACTAAGGCATTTGTTTTTTAAATTGAAAATGCTGCCTGATGAAGACCGGCTAGTCAATGCACATTGCAGTACGCTGCTGTCACTTAGCTATTCTTGTCTGCTCCTCGTCCAGCTCCTGTACCGAGTTGGATGTTAGTAAATCTAAATCCCTGTCTTTTTCTTTGACTGCAGTCCTCCCAGCAGCCCCTAAAGGTGTGCAGGTGGTCCACATGGTGGAGAACAATGTCACGCTGGCCTGGAGCCCAGGCTTCACCGGACACTCTGACCTGTCGGCCTGCACCATCCAGGTAAAGTATTATGTTCTAATACTCCAGTCCCACAGGTAAAAAGGAACTAAACCGGCACAACTGAGATGGCTGGCCAGTGCTGTGGATTTGGCTAAATTCCTTAATCAAATAACCCCTCGACTGAATTCTTATATGTGGATGTTCAATAAAGCAGTCATGGAATATGCCAGCAAACTGACACACTCAGTCAGCAGTTAAATATATTTACGCATTTTTAAGAGATGTGGTTGTTGAAAGTCGTCTGTCAGTGCAATTTAGGATGGGAATGACAACCATCAAAATTGAGATTCATGCCTTGGATCAATGCTTAGTCAAGACTGAGAAAATGAAAATAATTATTTCTTTTTTGGGGGGCAGCGCCTTGAGTATTATTATTTTTCGTTCTTCGAATTAAAGAATTTGCTGACGAAAACACGAAAATTTCACCTCAAAAGATGGATGACATATCATATGCATTTTTTTCCCCACACGCTCTGACATTTGTCCTTGAACTTTCACCCTTATGGAATGTTTTCCTTCCTTCCTTCCTTCCTCTTGCAGATGTCTAAGAACTCTGGGAGGAAGGTGGAACTTCTGGACCAGCGTGTAAAGGTTCCACCATTCCAACAGATCCTCAGTGGGCTGAGCTGCTACTCCAACTACAGTGTTAGAGTGTGCTGTGACAATGAGGTTGGGACCTCCCTATTCTCTGGCTGGCTGGACTTTCAGACACCAGAAGCAGGTGGGCATCCAGCCAATAGAATACATAATGACATATCAGCTCTTTTTGTTCATCAACTGTTTTTTTTGTCATTGGATGCGCCCCAAATGTCACCCTATTCCCTATGCATTGCACTATTTATGGGCCCCCGGTCAAAAGTAGTGCACTACTTAGGGAATAGGGTGCCAGTTAGTATACACACATGGTCAACCAACCACTTCACCAGCTGGAAATCAAAAGCACATGATGATTCATGCAACAATATGGCAAGTGGAAACCTTATCACAATGGGAATATAACGTAATGTTTCATGTTTGTTGGCCCTCTGTGCCTCACAGCCGACTTTTCAAAGTTGTTACACTGTCAAAGTACTGGAACATGAACTAAATCCTTTAACTTTTATATAGGATGCAGTCTAATTTGATAGGTTTTAAATAAGGTTTGTTGTTGAGATAAGGGGTACATGCATGCAGCAAAGTTTAGGATGTGGTCATGGGAGGGAGTCTGATGAGGGGAGCAGTGCAGTTGGTGTTTCTGGGGGTGACCTTGATGGTAAACTGGCAGTGCTGGACACAGGCCAGTTGATTCCAGTACTGTTGGTACAATGAACCATTGTGCATGCCCTCAATCCAAATCAATGTGTTGCAGTGCTGAACTAAGGCCTGTTGCCTCAGTGTCCCCACACGCTGGTCAGGAATACCACTACAGGGAGACCATGGGCTCTCACTCTTAGAGATCAACCAATTTTTAGTGAGTGCTGTTAGGTCAAAGATACTGATTGATTAGTGATTTCCCTCTCCTTGCAAATCTCTCCTGGGTTTTAGAGCAGATGGTGTTTTAAATAATGAACTGCTTGATGGCAGTAGCACAAGTTTACAATGACTGCATTGACATACAGTACCAGACAAAAGTTTGGACACACCTACTCATTCAAGGGTTTTTCTTTATTTATACAATTTTCTACATTGTAGAATAATAGTGAAGAAATAAAAACTATGAAATAACATCTATGGAATCATGTAGTAAACAAAAACGTGTTAAACAAATCAAAATATATTTTAGGTTCTTCAAAGTAGCCACACTTTGCCTTGATGACAGCTTTGCACACTCTTGGCATTCTCTCAACCAGCTTCACCTGGAAACGCTTTTACAACAGTCTTGAAGGATTTCCCACATATGCAGAGCACTTGTTGGCTGTTTTTCCTTCACTCTGCGGTCCAACTCATCCCAAACCATCTCATTTGGATTGAGGTCGGGTGATTGTGGAGGCCAGATCATCTGATGCAGCACTCCACTCTCCTTCTTGGTCAAATAGCCCTTACACATCCTGGAGGTGTGTTGGGTCATTGTCCTGTTGAAAAACAAATGACAGTCCCAATAAGCGCAAATCAGGTGGGATGGCATATCGCTGCAGAATGCTGCGGTAGACATGCTGGTTAAGTGTGCCTTAAATTCTAAATAAATCACAGACCATGTCACCAGCAAAGCACCCCCACACCATCACACCACCTCCTCCGTGCTTCACGGCGGGAACCACACATGCAAGATCATCTGTTCACCAACTATGCGTCTCACAAAGACACGGCAGTTGGGACCAAAAATCTCACATCAGACTAAAGGACAGATTTCCACCAGTCTATTGTCCATTGCTCATGTTTCTTGGCCCATGTAAGTCTCTTCTTCATATTGGTGTCCTTGAGTAGTGGTTTCTTTGCAGCAATTCTACCATGAAGGCCTGATTCACAGTCTCATCTGAACAGTTAATGTTGAGATGTGTCTGTTTCATGAACTGAAGCATTTATTTGAGTTGCAATCTGAAGTAGTTAACTCGGGGTCTTCCTTTCCTGTGGCGGTCCTCATGAGAGCCAGTTTCATCATAGCGCTTGATGGTTTTTGCGATGCGCTTGAAGAAACTTTCAAAGTTCTTAATTTTACACATTGACTGACTTTCATGTTTTAAAGTAATGATGGACTGTTGTTTCTCTTTGCTTATTTGAGCTGTTCTTGCCATAATATGGACTTGGACTTTTACCAAATATACCACCCCTACCTTGTCACAACACAACTGATTGGCTCAAACGCATTAAGGAAAGATTTCACAGATTAACTTTTAGCAAAGCACACCTGTTAATTGAAATGCATTCCAGGTGACTTCCTCTTTTATTTCACCTTTATTTAACCAGGTAGGCAAGTTGAGAACAAGTTCTCATTTACAACTGCGACCTGGCCAAGATAAAGCAAAGCAGTTTGACACATACAACAACACAGTTACACATGGAGTAAAACAAACATACGGTCAATAATACAGTAGAAAAATAAGTCTATATACAATGTGAGCAAATGAGGTGAGATAAGAGAGGTAAAGGCAAAAAAAAGCCATGGTGGCGAAGTAAATACAATATAGCAAGTAAAACACTGGAATGGTTGATCTGCAGTGGAAGAATGTGCAAAGTAGAGAGAGAAATAATGGGGTGCAAAGGAGCAAAATAAATAAAGTAGGGAAAGAGGTAGTAGTTTGGGCTAAATTATAGATGGGCTATGTACATGTGCAGTAACCTGTGAGCTGCCCTGACAGTTGGTGCTTAAAGCTAGTGAAGGAGATAAGTGTTTCCAGTTTCAGAGATTTTTGTAGTTCGTTCCAGTCATTGGCAGCAGAGAACTGGAAGGAGGGGGGGCCAAAGGAAGAATTGGATTTGGGGGTGACCAGAGCGATATACCTGCTGGAGCGCCTGCTACAGGTGGGTGCTGCTATGGTGATCAGTGAGCTGAGATAAGGGGGGACTTTACCTATCAGGGTCTTGTAGATGACCTGGAGCCAGTGGGTTTAGTGACAAGTATGAAGCGAGGGCCAGCCAACGAGAGCATACAGATCTCGTATGGGGCTTTGGTGACAAAACGGATGGCACTGTGATCGACTGCATCCAATTTATTGATTAGGGTATTGGAGGCTATTTTGTAAATGACATCGCCGAAGTCGAGGATTGGTAGGATGGTCAGTTTTACAAGGGTATGTTTGGCAGCATGAGTGAAGGATGTTTTCTTTTGCGAAATAGTAAGCCAATTCTAGATTTAACTTTGGATTGGAGATGTTTGATGTGAGTCTGGAAGGAGAGTTTACAGTCTAACCAGACACCTAGATATTTGTAGTTGTCCACATATTCTAAGTCAGAACTGTCCAGAGTAGTGATGTACAAGTTGTACTTGTATTTAAGAGCAATTGGAGGCCACGGAAGGAGAGTTGTATGGCATTGAAGCTCGCCTGGAGGGTTGTTAACACAGGGTTGTAACACAACTCATGAAGCTGGTTGAGAGAATGCCAAGAGTGTGCAAAGCTGTCATGAAGGCAAAGGGTGGCTACTTTGAAGAATCTCAAATCTAAAATATATTTAGATTTGTTTAACACTTTTTTTTGCTTACTACATGATTCCATATGTGTTATTTCAGTTTTGATGTCTTCACTATTATTCTACAATGTAGAAAAAAAACGGAAAAAAAACTTGAATGAGTCGGTGTGTCCAAACTTTTGACTGGTACTGTATACCAAATCTACCTTTTTTATAATGTTCTTTATGATCAAATTTAAGGTGTTAAATGTAGAGGTTTTCATTGACACTGCATCCCTGTGTGTTATTCCTCCTCAGTGCCCTCTGCTGCCCCCCGGAACCTGACATTTGACCTAACGGAGCAGCAGCTGTCCATGAACTGGGCAACATTGGAGGACGATGAGCTGCAGGGGAAACTGATGGCCTACAAAGTCCAGTGGAACCTGGGAGGAGAAGGACAGGTAGGATACAGCCTCATACAAGTGTATGTACACACTGGAGAGACAGTCTCATACACCTGTACACACTGGAGAAATCTACCACACACCAGACAAGCCAAATGTCTTCAGCCTCCTGAGGTTGAAGAGGCGCTGTTGTCTTCTTCACCACACTGTCTGTGTGGGTGGACCGTTTCTGTTTGTCAGTGACATGTATGCAGAGGAACTTAAAAATGTCCACTTTCTCCAGTACTGTCCCATCGATGCAGATATATAGTCCACGATCATCTCTTTTGTTTTGTTGTTGTTGAGTGAGAGGTTATTTTCTTGGCACCACTTTCCCAGGGCCCTCACCTCCTACCTGTAGGCTGTCTCGTCATTGTTGGTAATCAAGCCTACTATTACTTGTGTCGTCTGCTAACTTGATGACCGAGTTGGAGGCGTGCGTGGCCACGCAGTCACGGGTGAACAGGGAGTACAGGAGGGGGCTGAGCACACACCCTTGTGGGGCCACTGTGTTAAGGATCAGCATATAAATTTTGTTTCTTACCTTCACCACTTGGGAGCGGCCTGTCAAGTGGTCCGAGACCCAATTGCAGGGCCTTCTCAGTATTCAGCAGTTCCAAAGCATAATGTGTGTTGTGTAAAAAAAATTAAAAGCCCAGCACTCCCTTGTGGTGGAAGCTTTTACTAAAAAGTTTCTTCAACTCAAAGCATGTCTTATGTAGACCATACACACTGACATACTTTGGTTGTTGTGTTCCAGGAGGCTCTGTTCTTTAAAGAGAATGTGGCCCACCTGTCCGGTGGCGATCGTTTCTTCAACGCCACCTTCCACGTGTCAGCGTGTACAGTGGCTGGTTGTGGGCCCTGGAGCCAGCCTGTACTGGTCATGCCTGACTCAGGTCAGTGAGCCCCTCTCACTCTCCATTATAAGCCCTGTCACTCTAATTGTTTTAAAACCTATGTTCCAAATTTGAAGGTGACAGGGTGTTGTGCTGTATGTAAAGCCAGTTTGTAATGTGTGTGTGTGTTCCACACAGCATTGGCAGCCCAGATGCAGAGAGGCCATATGTGGGTGGGTCTTCTGTTGGGCCTGCTGGTGGCCACCATGGTGGGGCTTCTCTTGACAGTCCTAGTGCACCGCAGAGGGAAGGAGACACAGTTTGGGTATACTACCATTGCTCTCTTACTAAACCAGGCCAAAGCCTTTCAAATAAACATTATTTTCTTTTTAAATTAATTTGCATGGGCTGAAAGCAGTATTTTAATGAATTGACTGACCTACTGTAAACAGCTGCCAGGTCCCCCCCCCCAGTACACTGACTTTACATATAGGCCTACGGTCTGCAGTATTTACCAGAATCAGAGGCATTGTTTGAATACTTTATGACTGCAACCTACCTTCCTTTCAACCCTTCCTTAAAGTTATCATTGAGCTGACATGATTGGATGAGGGAAAGCAAGGTTTCCACTACATTCCTTTCCCCAATTACCCCAAGGAAGGAAGGATGCATTTTTAGAAGTGTTCGAACAGGAGCAACTTTACTGCAAGGTTACTAAACCAAGGCAAAGCAGGAATAACAGTGCAGTCATAAAGTATTCAAACCAGGCCTCTGATTCTGGTAGATACTGCAGACAGTCGGCCTGCCGGCGCCCATACAGTATGTGAATGCAGGACTCTGCTTGTCATTGCAGGTCTGTCTTCAATCCCCCAGGGAATGAGCGCTTGGTGTCCTTCACTGCAGCCAGGTCATTCAACAGGACCTGCCCCGAGCTCCCAGAATCCAGCTGTAAGTAAAGTCAGTCGTGTTTGGCTTGCGGCCTCCACAAATAAAGGTGCCGCCCTCTGTTGACACTCTGTGCTTGTAGTCAGTGGACCTTGGTGGTGAGTAATTAATTAAATCAGTGTCTCCCACCAGTGGACAGTTTGGGTATCAGTAACGATCTAAAGGCCAAACTGCAAGACGTCCTGATCCCAGAAAGACTACTGACCCTCGGACACATGTTAGGAAAAGGTTGGTGAGGGCTTCCTTGTGTACCGTTTCTATACAAACTAGCTCACACTCTTAAAGGTGTTGACTGAAAGTAGACCTGTTGAGAAAAAAAAATGTGGTAGATGCTGGCGACTGCAAAGGAAAACATTTGCTAACGTCTGGCATGGCCTATGTATGGCTAAATAACAAGGCAGACCTCATGTCTGTGTTGATGTTTTGGAATATGTTGAATTGTAACCAAAGTGTTTATTGTCCCAGGATGAATGCGCCAGTGATTTTCAATTTTCTGTGTTTGAGTAGGTGAGTTTGGCTCAGTGCGTGAGGCCTTCCTAAAGATGGAGGACAGTACTGTACAGAAAGTTGCAGTGAAGGTGCTCAAAAGTGAGTGAGCGACTATAGACTACATTTTCACTGCCTTTTTATATGAATGTGTACAGTCGGTGGATATTACATTGAAACAGTTGAAAGTAGGTGTGAAAGTGGTCTTCCCATTCTGAAACTTCCTTTGTGTGCACACGTTTGGGCCTAATCATAGAATTACAGAATCCCTATTCATTTCAGAGGTACGCTGTAGGTCTAATAGTAAAAATTTGTTTCACTTTTAAAATGTATTATCTTAAAAAAAAAAAGTTTTAATGTGGCATAAACACAACCAGTCATGATGTTTTCATCTGATTGTCAAACAATCACGTCAAACGGCTCCTATAATAAGCCTGGCTACCTGCGCACGTTTGTCCACTCTAAAAATATATATATTCCAGCATCATTACAGTGCACTGTGCACCCTCCATTTGATGAATGGATAGAGACAGCTGTTACAAAACACCAGAAAGTGGAATGAATGATTTCGATTTGGCGATTTGTCAAAAAGACTTGAACTTGTGTAACTTGAATTGATGCATCCACTGCTGTTTGCATGCGTCTCAGTCTCGGCCACTCATCTCTGCCGTGGCAAAATGACACTATATTGTCCAACCATACCGTATTTTGGAGCATACTTCCACACGTCCAGTCTCACATTTGTCATGACACTGACATGTGGTCGGGTAATGATACATAATGGCGTAATAACCTACAGTTCTTCTTGGCATCTTTTTAATTATTGTGATAAGACTCATGTTTTACCGGTAGGCCTATGGCGTGCCCCCACTATTTATTTTGCCAGAACTCCATACCGGCTTACTTTCACCCCTGATGTGAACTAATATGTCCTTGCAAGTCGTGATAACTTTTTGTTTGTCTTTTTTTTCTTCATCAGCGGATATCAACTCGTCATGTGATATTGAACAGTGCCTGAAGGAGGCTTCTCATATGAAGGACTTCGATCATCCTAATGTCATCCAGCTCATTGGTTAGTAGTGAACAAAGAAACCCATGACTGAGGCCGACTTTTATTTAAATTAAATTCATGACAACTTTATTTACGAAAGGCTTTGCCAGATTACAAATGATAATATATTCTACAAACGGGTACAAGTAGGCTACTTAGGATCAGAGAAAGAGTTGGAACTGTGTCATTACAGCAACTCAATGCAGTGAGTTGATTATATTGAATATGTTTTGGTCCTCCAGGAGTGAGTTTGCACAGTCGGCCTCAGCAACGGTTGCCCATCCCCATGGTTATCCTGCCATTCATGAAGCACGGTGACCTTCACACATTTCTGCTCTTGTCCCGCCTTGGAGACGAGCCCTTTGTGAGTGCCCCCTAAACATTTTACACACACTTGTATGCATACTAAAATGGATACATTGAGTGTACAAAACATTAACAACACATTCCTTAATATTGAGTTGCACCCCCTTTTGCCTTCAGAACAGCCTCAATTTGTCGGGGCCTGGACTCCACAAGGTGTTGAAAGCATCCCTCAGGGATGTTGACCCATGTTGACTCCAATGCGTCCCACAGTTGTGTCCAGTTGGTGGGATGTCCTTTGCGTGGTGGACCATTCTTGATACACACGGTAAACCGTTGAGTGTGCAGTGTTGCAGTTCTTGTCACACACTCAAACCGGTGGGCCTGACACCTACTATCATACCCCATTCAAAGGCTCTTAACTTTTCTTGCCCATTCACCCCCTGAGTGGCACACATACACAATACATGTCTTAATTGTCTCAAGGCTTAAAAATCCTTCTTTAACCGGTCTCCTCCCCTTCATCTACACTGATTGAAGTGGATTTAACAGGTAACATCAATAAGGGATCATAGCGTTCACCTGGACAGTCTGCCATGGAAAGGGCCGGTGTTACTAATGTTTTGTACGCTCACCCTATAACACCATCTATAATACATTTCCGCCCAATGTGTGTCCAGAGGACTCGAGGTCTTCTACTGTTACATTTGACAGTTTACATAAAGAAATTATTTAAAACATTCTGTATTTCATGTTATGGAACTAGAGGAAAGACCAGGTTGACCTGTGGGCCCAAATTATTATTTATTTTCATAGTAGACTTTTTGTATAGGTTCAAATCACGTTTTAGCAAAATGTTGCTGTCTCTCCCTTACACAGACCGTGTCACTGCAGATGCTCATACAGTTCATGTTGGACATCGCTCGTGGAATGGCGTACCTGAGCAACAAAAGCATCATACACAGAGATCTGGCTGCGCGCAACTGCATGTGAGAATCTACGAGCTTTGTCCCAAATGGCACCCTATTCCCTGTAGGACCCTGGTCAAAACTGGTGTACTAAATGGGGAATATGGCAACATTTGAGACAGCAACCCGTCACTTTACTCTTTCCTAACTGGGACTCCCTCTGATATAGTTTACACTGAATTTACTAGAGCGTTATCTTGCCTGTGGGTTAGATTGTGACCATCTCCTCTCCTTTGTTCATAGGCTTAGTGAAAACTTGACGGTCTGCGTGGCAGACTTTGGGCTGTCAAAGAAAATCTACAGTGGCGACTACTACAGACAAGGATCTGTTTCAAAGCTGCCTGTCAAGTGGATAGCACTGGAGAGCCTTGCTGACAATGTCTACACTACTCAGAGTGATGTGGTATATACAAAGATGGACGCACCCTCAGTGGTCTCAGTACACACAAACTCCTATCTTCACTTTCTAAATGATGGTGACACTGTAGGGTGGGAATATTTCAGTTTGGGATCCCCATCTTGAAATCCTCTTTGTGAAAAGGATTACATTTGTGTTTTGTAATGCAATTCAATGCATCGTGGATAAGATGTTGATTTTGTTTCCAGACCAATCAATTTAATTTTCGAATTTTTAAAAGATGTAGTGGCCACAGAAGTTCACTTCTGTTTAATAGATATTATGTTTTTGGAACTGTCAATTCCTTATTTTTGCCTTTTTAGTGGCCCTGGAAGTTAATTGACTGACTCCGTTTTCCCCACAGTGGGCGTTTGGAGTCACCATGTGGGAGATCATGGCACGGGGACAGACCCCTTATCCCGGGGTGGAGAATTCCGAAATCTACGAGTACCTCATCAAGGGAGAGAGGCTCAAACAGCCACCTGACTGCCGAGACGACATGTGAGTGGTCCACTGGGTCTGATAGAAAATTCTCTTGCGTTGAAAATCAGCCTGCAAGTCCTTCATCAGAACTGATGGGATCGGTGCTATACTTTTCAAACGACTAAAACAATCGAATTATCATCATTGGTGCCAAATTAATGAAAATGATTTAATCATGAGTAGTTTGTATATTTTACTGCCTATTTAACCAGGTAACTCATTGAGAACACATTACTTTACAATAATGACCTGACAGTTCAAGTCCTCTCCCTCTCTTTTCCCAGTTATGAGATCATGCATAGCTGCTGGAGCCCTGTTCCCAAGTGCCGCCCCAGTTTCCTGCACCTGATTGACCAGCTGGAGGGGCTGTGGGCCAGCCTATCCCCTGGGCCTAGCTGCATTAAGGAGGCCCTTCTCTATGTTAACCTGGAGAATGACAAAGGGGAGCAGGGGGCAGGGGCACTGGGTCCAAGGAAGGACCCCTTCTGGTCAGGAATGCCCTGGCAGTGTGTGGGGATGGAGGAGGATGAGAAAGACTGGCTCGTGGTGTCTTCTGGGGCAGCTCTGGCTGTCGGTGGAGACTACCGCTACATCATCGGTCCTACCTGTCATGGCACTGAAGAGGACGGTGGGAGGCAGGGGGACTCGATGGATACCTTGCAGCCAGACGTTAGGGATGAGGAATATGAAGATGCGTTCATTAATGTGTGATTTTACATTTCGACCACCATGCTGCCTCCCCTGCCCTCCTTAGCTGACCTTGTGTACAGATTTCACAGACTGGCAAGTTGGTTGTGGAGGGTTGGTCACTCACTACTGTCCTCCAGTGAAGTTTCTGAAAACGAATGGATGCTCACCAGCATGACCTAACGGAGCAGAATTGGATTGAAGTTCATATCTCAATGAACTTTTCTACCCATTTTATTTCCAGTTATTCTGTCCTTTGTGTACATTATACTATGACTTCACACCAATACACACACACAATCAGCCTTACTATTACATTGACAAAAAGCGCAGTATATTTTAGATCTTGACTGATACACAGTTAACTTTTCAATGGAAAACTCACTGACCGAGGCATTATTTAGTCTGTAGATATGTACCTTTTGATGTTTTAGGGAATGAATTTATTAACAAATGCTGCCTTCTATAGGTATTGAACATTGGCATTTGCTGCTTTGCGAACTTACTCCCTTTCATACCCTAAACTCAATATAATAAGCAGCTCCAGTCCAAAAGCCTCTATTACACTTGTTCTTATTTAAACTTAACATTTTAATGGACCACAACTGAAATAATCCTTTAAAGCAGTGGTCACCAATCTGAGTTGAGATGACTTTTGAGTCCAAAAGCAAGACAAGCTCTACCGCTCAGATTTATTTTGTTTTACGTAACCTTACATAACATTAACCAGCTTAAAAACAGTAGTATAGCATTGAGGTCTGTGCAGTAGGCTATAGGCATATTGTATTTGCTTCAATTGCCCTGCCAATGTTCACCATTTTTTTCTGAATTACAGTTCATGTAAGGAAATCAGTCAATGGGAAAAATGAATTATGCCCTAATCTCTGATTTCACATGACTGGGCAGGCTTGCAGCCATGGATGGGCCTGGGAGGGCATAGGCCCACCCATTGGGGAGCCAGGCCCAGTCAATCAGAATTAGTTTTTCCCCACAAAAGGGTTTTATTAGACAGAAATATCCTCAGTTTCATCTGCTGTCCATGTAGCTGGTCTCAGATGAAGAAGCTGGAAGTGGAGGTCCGGGCTGGTGTGGTTACACGTGATCTGCGGTTGTGAGGCCTGGCAACACTCCTGCAATCAGAATGCCACTTTCACACTCCGTCAAAACTGTGGCATTGTGTGACAACTGCAGCACAAGGTGCACTTGTGTAATGATCATGCTGTTTAATCAGTTTCTTGATATGCCACACCTGTAAATTGGATGGATTATCTTGGCTTAAAGAGAAATGCTCAATAACCAGGATGTAAACAAATGTGTGCACAAAATTTGAGAGAAGCTTTGTGCATATGTGACTTTTTTCAGCTTCTGAAACATGGGACAAACACTTTACATGTAGAGTTATTCATTTTTGTTCAGTTTATATTTCAAAATGTGAGGTAGGCTATATGATCACACCAGCAATTGATCAGTTGTATTACTTGTAAGGCACAGCTGAGTGAGCATATATTTTAAATAATAAAAAATAAATCTGGGCTGATGGTGCCTGCATCTGATGGTCAGGCCCAGCGGAGGGAGAGCAGCAGACTGAGGGTCTGTCTCTCAACATCTCCCTTCTCTCCCTTTCCTCCACTGACACAGTCTGCCAGCTGATGGCCAAACTCGAGTCGCACCGCATAATTTCATGTTACTCCTATGAACTATTTTAATAGCATATAAGTGTTGAATAAAAAGGTGTTTATTAAGAACTTAAACTCACTCAAAAACAGCAGCTCTTTGCTGTAGTCGTTGACAGTCTCTCTCGTCATGGTTTGAAATCTTACAGTATCAACATTGCTGTAGGTTTTTTTTTATACAGTGGGGAGAACAAGTATTTGATACACTACCGATTTTCCTACTTACAAAGCATGTAGAGGTCTAATTTTTATCATACGTACACTTCAACTGTGAGAGACGGAATCTAAAACCAGAATCCAGAAAATCACTATGTGATTTAAGTAATTTGCATTTTATTGCATGAAATAAGTATTTGATACATCAGAAAAGCAGAACTTAATATTTGGTACAGAAACCTTTTGTTTGCAAATACAGAGATCATTCGTTTCCTGTAGTTCTTGACCAGGTTTGCCCACTCCTCCATACAGACCTTCTCCAGATCCTTCCGGTTTTGGGGCTGTCACTGGGCAATACGGACTTTCAGCTCCCTCCAAAGATTTTTTAAATTGGGTTCAGGTCTGGAGACTGGCTAGGCCACTCCAGGACCTTGAGATGCTTCTTGCCACTCCTTAGTTGCCCTGGCTGTGTGGTTCGGGTCGTTGTCATGCTGGAAGACTCAGCCATGACCCATCTTCAATGCTCTTACTGAGGGAAGGAGGTTGTTGGCCAAGATCTCGCGATACATGGCCCCACCCATCCTCCCCTAAATACGGTGTAGTTGTCCTGTCCCCTTTGCAGAAAAGCATCCCCAAAGAATGTTTCCACCTCCATGCTTCACGGTTGGGATGGTGTTCTTGGGGTTGTACTCATCCTTCTATTCCTCCAAACACCACGAGTGGAGTTTAGACCAAAAAGCTATATTTTTGTCTCATTAGACCACATGACCTTCTCCCATTCCTCCTGTGGATCATCCAGATGGTGATTGGCAAACTTCAGACGGGCCTGGACATGCGCTGGCTGTAGCAGGGGGACTTTGCGTGCGCTGCAGGATTTTAATCCATGACGGTGTAGTGTTACACTAATGGTTTTCTTTGAGACTGTGGTCCCAGCTCTCTTCAGGTCATTGACCAGGTCCTGCCGTGTAGTTCTGGGCTGATCCCTCACCTTCCTCATGATCATTGATGCCCCACGAGGTGAGATCTTGCATGGAGACCCAGACCGAGGGTGATTGACCGTCATCTTGAACTTCTTCCATTTTCTAATAATTCCGCCAACAGTTGTTGCCTTCGCACCAAGCTGCTTGCCTATTGTCCTGTAGCCCATCCCAGCCTTGTGCAGGTCTACCATTTTATCCCTACACCTTCTCTGGTCTTGGCCATTGTGGAGAGGTTGGAGTCTGTTTGATTGAGTTTGTGGATAGGTGCAGTTAATACAGGTAATGAGTGGAGAACAGACGGGCTTCTTAAATTAAAACTAACAGGTCTGTGAGAGCTGGAATTCTTACTGGTTGGTAGATGATCAAATACTTATGTCATGCAATAAAATGCAAATTAATTACTTAATCATACAATGTGATTTTCTGGATGTTTGTTTTAGATTCCGTCTCTCAAAGTTGAAGTGTACCTATGATAAAAATTAGACCTCTACATGCTTTGTAAGTAGGAAAACCTGCAAAATCGGCATTGTATCAAATACTTGTTCTCTCCACTGTATATATCTATTTTTTTACACTCACTACTTTATTGCAGACACTTATCTGAGCCATCCGATTGGCCAGCGGTAGACCTATATAGCACTTGATTTGCTCTCCGGGCCCGCTGGGAAAGCAGAGTTAGTACCTTCAGACACATGAAATGATTCAAAATGGGAACACTTCACCTTCCAGCACGCAGGGCAGCTGAATGGGGTGCACCTACCGTCTCACTACTAAAATATTGAATAGGAACGCAAGGCTTTATCGCTGGGTTTTTTACAGAAATGTTTGACGATCGAAGAGGAATGCCTTGGAGATCGGACAGTCCATGGCAATGACCGGTTTGTGACCACTGCCTTAAAGGGATACTCCGAGATTTTTGCAATGGCCTTTAATCTAAACTCAGCAAAAAAAGAAAGGTTCCTGAAAAAAGAACTGTCTTTCAAAGATAATTTGAAAAAATCCAAATAACTTCACAGATCTTCATTGTAAAGGGTTTAAACACTGTTTTCCATGCTTGTTCAATGAACCATAAACAATTAATGAACATGCACCTGTGGAACGGTCGTTACGACACTTAACAGCTTACAGACGGTAGACAATTAAAGTCACAGTAATGAAAACTTTATTAAGGACACTAAAGAGGCCTTTCTATTGACTCTGAAAAACACCAAAAGAAAGCTGCCCAGAGACCCTGCTCATTTGCGTGAACGTGTCATAGGCATGCTGCAAGGAGGCATGAGGACTGCAGATGTGGCCAGGGCAATAAATTGCAATGTCTGTACTGTGAGACGCCTAAGACGGCACTACAGGGAGACAGGACGGACAGCTGATCGTCCTCGCAGTGGCAGTCCACGTGTAACAACACCTGCACAGGAACGGTACATCCGAACATCACACCTGCGGGACAGGTACAGAATGGCTGGCAACAACTGCCCGAGTTACACCAGGAACACACAATCCCTCCATCAGTGCTCAGACTGTCCGCAATAGGCTGAGCAGGGCTGGACTGAGGGCTTATAGGCCTGTTGTAAGGCAGGTCCTCACCAGACATCAATGTCGCCTATGGGAACACCGTTGCTGGACCAGACAGGACTGGCAAAAAGTGCTCTTCACTGACGAGTCGTGGTTTGGTCTCACCAGGGGTGATGGTGGATTTGTGTTTATTGTTGAAGGAATGAGTGTTACACATAGGCCTGTACTTTGGAGCGGGAACGATTTGGAGGTGGAGGGTCCATCATGGTCTGGCAAATCTGGTACAGTCCACGAGGAGGAGATGCAATGCAGTACTTAATGCAGCTGGTGGCCAAACCAGATACTGACTGTTACTTTTGATTTTGACACCCCTTTTGTTCAGGGACACATTCAATTTCTGTTAGTCACATGTCTGTGGAACTTGTTCAGTTTATGTCTGTTGTTGAATCTTATTTTCATACAAATATTTACACAAAATAAACGCAGTTGACAGTGAGAAGACGTTTACTTTTTTTGCTGAGTTTACTTCCCCAGAGTCCGATGAAATCATGGATACCATTTTTATGTCGGTGCATGCTGTTTGAAGGAAGTTTCTAACTAGTGTTAGCGCAATGACTTGAAGTCATAGGAGATACCCATAGACTTCCAGTCATTGCGCTAATGCTAGTTAGCATTGGCTCACAAAACTGCCTCCAACTTCCTTCATACTGGACACGGAGACATAAAAATGGTATCAACAACCTTCCTCTGACTCTGGAAAGTAGATAAAGACATTGGGATTTTGGCAAAGTATCCCTTTACAATTTTTGTGAATTAGTTATTTTGAAGAGTACCATTGAGTATTTATGAAACAGGATAATATGCAGAACGTTGTGTATGTATTCAAGAACTAATTTTACCAGTTTGAATATGGATTTTATGATCTGTTAAGACATTAGCCTGATAAAATGAGAGTCTGTTGTTCACTGATGCTCACAGATACACCTTTTGATTTTGCTTATAAGCTATGGGATATCAAGGGACATGTTTTAGTATATTTTTTAAATTGTTATAAAATCATTTCCATAGATACAACCCAAATCATTAAAAACAGAGACTTGATGCTTTGTGATACTGACCAGTCCATCCTTACCAGCCTGTGCCTAGTTGTTTTTAGATTTGTACATAAAGCTACAATGTAATTCTCACCTCAAGTGTAAGTACAGTGCCTTGCGAAAGTATTCGGCCCCCTTGAACTTTGCGACCTTTTGCCACATTTCAGGCTTCAAACATAAAGATATAAAACTGTATTTTTTTGTGAAGAATCAACAACAAGTGGGACACAATCATGAAGTGGAACGACATTTATTGGCTATTTTAAACTTTTTTAACAAATCAAAAACTGAAAAATTGGGCGTGCAAAATTATTCAGCCCCCTTAATACTTTGTTGCGCCACCTTTACTGCGATTACAGCTGTAAGTCGCTTGGGGTATGTCTCTATCAGTTTTGCACATCGAGAGACTGAAATTATTTCCCATTCCTCCTTGCAAAACAGCTCGAGCTCAGTGAGGTTGGATGGAGAGCATTTGTGAACAGCAGTTTTCAGTTCTTTCCACAGATTCTCGATTGGATTCAGGTCTGGACTTTGACTTGGCCATTCTAACACCTGGATATGTTTATTTTTTAACCATTCCATTGTAGATTTTGCTTTATGTTTTGGATCATTGTCTTGTTGGAAGACAAATCTCCGTCCCAGTCTCAGGTCTTTTGCAGACTCCATCAGGTTTTCTTCCAGAATGGTCCTGTATTTGGCTCCATCCATCTTCCCATCAATTTTAACCATCTTCCCTGTCCCTGCTGAAGAGAAGCAGGCCCAAACCATGATGCTGCCACCACCATGTTTGACAGTGGGGATGAGTGTTCAGGGTGATGAGCTGTGTTGCTTTTACGCCAAACATAACCGTTTTGCATTGTTGCCAAAAAGTTCAATTTTGGTTTCATCTGACCAGAGCACCTTCTTCCACATGTTTGGTGTGTCTCCCAGGTTGCTTGTGGCAAACTTTAAATTACACTTTTTATGGATATCTTTAAGAAATGGCTTTCTTCTTGCCACTCTTCCATAAAGGCCAGATTTGTGCAATATACGATTGATTGTTGTCCTATGGACAGAGTCTCCCACCTCAGCTGTAAATCTCTGCAGTTCATCCAGAGTGATCATGGGCCTCTTGGCTGCATCTCTGATCAGTCTTCTCCTTGTATGAGCTGGAAGTTTAGAGGGATGGCCAGGTCTTGGTAGATTTGCAGTGGTCTGATACTCCTTCCATTTCAATATTATCGCTTGCACAGTGCTCCTTGGGATGTTTAAAGCTTGGGAAATCTTTTTGTATCCAAATCCGGCTTTAAACTTCTTCACAACAGTATCTCGGACCTGCCTGGTGTGTTCCTTGTTCTTCATGATGCTCTCTGCGCTTTTAACGGACCTCTGAGACTATCGCAGTGCAGGTGCATTTATACGGAGACTTGATTACACACAGGTGGATTGTATTTATCATCATTAGTCATTTAGGTCAGCATTGGATCATGCAGAGATCCTCACTGAACTTCTGGAGAGAGTTTGCTGCACTGAAAGTAAAGGGGCTGAATAATTTTGCTCGCGCAATTTTTCAGTTTTTGATTTGTTAAAAAAGGTTGAAATATCCAATAAATGTTGTTCCACTTCATGATTGTGTCCCACTTGTTGTTGATTCTTCACAAAAAAATACAGTTTTATATCTTTATGTTTGAAGCCTGAAATGTGGCAAAAGGTCGCAAAGTTCAAGGGGACCGAATACTTTCGCAAGGCACTGTAAATAAAAAGTGTTGGTTGTTTCATCATCGTATGGTATATTTAAGCAATAAGGCTGAGGGGGTATATTGGCCATATATCGCAAACCCCCGAGGTGCCTTATTTCTATTATAAACTGATTACCAACATAATTAGAGAAGTAAAAATAATTTTTTTGTCATACCCATCGTATAAGATCTGATATACCACGTCTTTCAGCCAATCAGCATTCAGGGCTGGAACCACCCGGATTAGAATCGTCTTTATACCTTCCGGGAAAGCTTGGAACTCCAACACTCACCCTCAGCCTAACTTCTATGTGCCCCAGCTGATCTGGATAAATGTAGTTAGTTAGTTTATTGTAAATTCTCAGATACAGTTTTCATGCAGTAAAGTAATTGTAAAACAGGAAGTTTCGGTACAATTTCATAAATGCAGACCAAATTTGTTTGTTCGTTCGACATGGTGGGATCTTTTTGTGTCTGTAAAATTAATTATGCGAGAAATAGCAGTAGAAACAACTTTAAGCGCAAATATTGATATGATAACCATCATATTGAAGTAAACTTGGGAGTCACGCGATGATATGGTGTGTGTGTGTGATCCTCCCACTACGACTCGGGAATCCATGTAGCGTATTAGACTACAGATTATTATTAATTTCACAGGGTAGTGAAAGTCCACGGTGATCTTGATCCTCCTTTTCCAACAAATATTGAGGGTCTTACTCTGATTGATACTTGACTGCCAGTTGACAAAAAATATTCAGGATTTTATCCATTATAATCTCATGCTGTTGGCAAGAGCACACGTACCAAGACCAGAGTAGGCACATTTGCTATTTAACACAAAATAATCCGTAGAGTTAAATGTGATGGAATCACAGATTTTTATTGGGTACATGAAAATGTAAGTGAAAAAGTAAAACAATGTGTGCATTATGTAATACGCACAACACACATTTTTCAAGTCGGTGGCGGAAGCACACCAATGGTTGGAAAATGCACTTATTTTGTGTGGATTATTTTACATTTTCGCATGAAAATCTGTCTCCAATTGGATGGAAACCTAGCTACTGAGATTTGTATTTTATCCCAATCCCTCCAGACACACAGAGAGTGGACAGGACATGGTCAGCCTGATTGTGTTATGTTTGAATCACTCAGATAGATTATGCCTTGTTCTTATACTGTGGCAAAATTAGTAGAAACCGTAACATTTTCTCTCAACCCCATGACAAAACATGTAGAATTGTAGCTTGCCCCCCCCCCCCCCTAACATTACTACCGCTGATGAAAATAATCTTAGGGAAACACTGCATTTCAACTGCTTCGAATTTAGTATAACTGCATTTTAGGTGCAGTTTGATTGCCATCTTAAGTGGCGGTCCAATTCACAAACGTTGCCCCTGGGCCCTCGATTTAGCTCGAGGAAGCTAGTGAAGAATTTAGACTGCATTCCAAACACTTAAAAAGACACACCAGTTTAATGCAAACTGTAGTCGTATCAAACTCCGGTGGCATCGAAGTGTCAAACGTAATCAACAGGGACTGCATTTTCGGCATGTAAGACATAATAACGCTAGTTTGCTAAAACACACACATATATATATATAGATGACATTAACTTTAGCGTTGGCAAATTGGAACGACGCTCAAATGGTCTTAGTCTCGTAGTGAGGAGCCTATACAACACACATAGCTAGCTTCATAAACATGTATTGGAATTCTGAAATGTATTGGAATAATTGACAAACTATACATCTAGCTTGCTAGCTATATGTGTAACTGTAGCTAGCTACATTAGCTTGCTAGGTACATTAATAGCTTGAGGTTGGTTGCTTATAAACCGAACTTCAAGATTTCTACCAAGGACGTTGCCTCTTCGACCATCACTCTCCCCCGCTTGGGCAAGGTACATTTGCGGTAGCTACACTCGTATGTGATGATGTAAAACTTCATTCAAGGGCTAAAGGTTTTGGACCGAGGGATGGCTAATTTGCGTTTGGACTGCAGCCAAGTCTTCATACATCGTCTGACTAGCTCCGGATTATTCCCCTAACTATCCGGCTCCCCAACCCTGCACTTTAGAGGATCCTACCCTATATACATAGACATGGAATCACTGGCCACTTTAATAATGGAACACTAGTCACTTTAATGTTTACATACTGCTTTAGTCATCTCATATGTATATACTGTATTATATTCTGCTGTATTTAGTCCATGCCCCCGACATTGCACGTCCTAGTATTTATTTTTCTTAATTCCATTATTTTACTTGTAGATGTGTGTATTTTTGTGAATTGTTAGATACTAACGTTACTGCACTGTTGGAGCCAGGAACACAAGCATTTCGCTACACTCGCAAAACATCTAAATATGTGCATGAGACCAATGAATTTTGATTTGAAAACACAGTCGAAATGCAATTACATCCAAGTCGCAGGTACATTCTTGCATTGACAGTTTCAATCTGGTTAGAGCTGGTTGGCAAGCACATGTCCCCCGAATAAGCATACCCACAAGCTTTGTCTGTCGTTACGTGTACGGTCGACATGTTCAACTTTGATTATATTTATACCCCAACCTTCTGTCTTCGTTGGAAGGCCACCTACCAAAAAGCGGGGAGTTTCAAATCTCCACATGGCGGCGTTCCGTACCACCTCAGCAGGCATGTTCTCCCTCCGTTTTGAATCATGTGACACGAAGACGCCGAGTCTGCGCAGAATGACCTGAACGTGCGTCCGCGGAGCTGTGACGTCTTTTTACAGCACGCATGATTCTTCCAGATGGGAGATGCGAGGTACTGTATATTATGCTTTCAATTGAGGAAAAGGAAGGGATTACACAAGGAATCGACGACCACCATCGCATATTTTGATCCATTAAAATGTGCAAAAGGTAATCCATGTGCTTAGTGAGGCACATGATCCCGTCGAGAAAGACTATGTTGATATTGCAAGCTCCAAGTCTTCTCTTTCTAGTCTGAGGATGTGGCCACCATGTTGACTTGGGAATCAGGCGCCATTGAATTCGATCGTGTTGTTGGCAAGGCTTACGTGCTTAGGCCTTGCAGGCCCAAGCCACGTTTTTAGTCGCCGCAGTGCATGGCATCGATGCCATTTTCAAAGAAGGATTTCTACTTCTAAGTAGAGGATAGAGGACATACTATTCGTGCCACAACTTGGTGTTGTCAACAAACACCACAATGTATGCGATTACGGTGCGCCGGTAATACAGTAGGATCATGTTTGTTTACCAGGGTTGTCTCGTATGGTAATGCAAAATGGCCGCCGTGAGTTCTTTGATTTCACGATATTATCGCTGTCTTTTAGAAATGGACACGCTCTGTGTCAGTAGCATACGTACACGGTAGTTATTCGAGATGTCCTATAAAACGTTTTCTCTATAACATTAGAAGGTTCAAGTACCCTACAGTAGACTGTTATTTCATAACATGACCCTGAAACGAATTATTCAAGTAAGTCGACGACATGTTTGTTAGTGTGTCCATTTTCGATCAAAACATCACATTTCCTGTGAACAATATGATTTTGTCTTATTTTTCAGGCCACGCGAGGGAGGCTAAATTATATTCAATAATAGCCTAGGCAGCCATGCTGGGCGCTGGACCTGCACTATGGTCTAGGATTCCTCGTACATAAAGCATCCTCCATTCATATATGCACTGTCTTAATAAAACACTATTTTCAAACACCATTTTAGGATTTTCGGACGTTCAGCTAAGGTTGTGCAACATAAGATGTCTGAAAATGGTGATGCATAATTGTGTTTTATTAAAGATGTACTTTGCCAACTAAACCTCCGACTTTGGGCTGGATGTGCCAGTGTAGGTCATGCATGCATAATCTATTAACCAAGTAACTGTTTTACCTCAATAAGCAATGACATCCATAGTTTGAATGCGACTGTTTTCTTGAAGCTGTACCATGCCATTTTCCCTACATTTCCCGCATTTGAGTGACTGCTAGTAAGAGGCCTACCCAGTGTTATCCAGTGAGGTACACAGCAGAGAGGGGGAGCCCTCAATGACGTGGTGCACATATCTGCATATGTGATGTGGTATGCAATTTTTGGGGACCACTTTTGTCTTGTGAGTTCAGAACTACTAGCTAAAAAGTATTTAAAAAAAGAGTATTTATGAAACAGAGATGGATAGCCGGGTACTTCTAGTGGCCAAAAGGCCGTTTTAGCATGGGCAGTGCCATTGATGGCTTCCACCATTTTAATGTATTCAACTGCTAGGGATCGGCTGCCTAGGCTACTTCAATAATAGGCCTACATATTTTTTATTTAACCAGTCAAGTCAGTTAATAAGAACAAATTTGTGTTTTCAATGACTGCCTAGGAACTGTGGATTAACTGTTCAGGGGCAGAACGACAGATTTGTACCTTGTCAGGGGGTTTGAACTTCCAACCTTCCGGTTACTAGTCCAACACCACTAGGCTACCCTGCCGCCCTATAACCAATCAATTTCCTTAGCTATCAGTAGTAAACTGGGAGTTTAATTAAATGCATGTTCATGTGTTATCGTTTTGATGATTAAATTACAAGACTGATCTCCAGTTCTTTTGATGTGCTTCTTTTTTTGTGTTTAACTTTATTGTTCATTATCTATTGATAGATTTTGGTATGTATTTATTCATAGTTGCATAATGTCCAAATATCTATGACTCATGCATTTTTATACTATGCTGTAATTTAGCTTAGTAGTCATCATTAGTAATTAATTTGTCGTATTTCCAAAGTAAGCAAATGTTTTGAGAAATGCGTGTAAAACTGTTATTTCTCAATGGTTAGAATTGTTTATTTTTTTGCCATTCTAATATTTTACCTAAATAGCCTCCACACCGTTAAAGGCCGATAGGGCTGGGCGATATCGCAAATTAATGTTTTTGCATGAGAATAAAGGTTTTTGTTATTTTTTGTTTTTATGAGCGTTCATGTCCACTTGTTCTCTTGTATTTTGGGTCTCATCTCCGTCCTAACAATGGGGGTCATTGTGCACAAGACGGGAAGGCATGCTCATAGAAATGCATTGGTCTTCTTTTTGACAGATTTTTAGCCGGAGTGAATCCTCTCGCATTGTTTCTATGTGTCTGGTTTACAAACACACCAAGCCCCTCCCCCTGCCGCTCACGCCAACAAAGTTGAAAGATCACATCTTCCTCTCTGGCAAGCGGTTTCACCTCGCTATTTGAGTTTTGGCATGCTGAGGTTCTGTATTGTAGTCTGTCAGCCATGTTAAGGGAACAACTCGGTGACAGGAGATGTTATGCATAACAAATGTGAAACTGTGTATTGTGTACACATTTGCATCACCGTTTCACATTTGTTATGCATAACATCCCCTTTCACGGTCCCTCTAACTGTCCTGAGTTGTTCCCTTAACATGTCTGACATAGATTACTATGCAGAACCTCAGCATGCCTCAACTACCCAAATTGCGTGCAGATCATACACTACTAAAACGAGAGTATCTACGAACATTGGTTCTGGAAAATTAATGTTCAGTTTATCGCGCACGGCATTGGTACTACGTACCGTTATCTGTATTTTAGTCAGTCTTATACTAGCTGTCTAGTCTGTGTTTTTATAAATGTGCAATAAGCATAAAACACAATTATATAAGGAATTGGCAACTCTGCATTCTGAGAAATAAGGTAGGCCACTTGATTTCAGCACCTGAAAATAGTGGACAGGCTAACATGCTTTTCAAATAGTTGGAGGCAGACAGAAGGGTGTGTTCATAACAATTAAACGGTTCAACCTTGTTAGCTAGCAAATAGATCCTATTTTGCTAAATTTGAAATGTAAAGATTAGCTGGCTAATCGCTAGCACGTGGGCTTGAGGTTGTTGAGACCTGTGTTCATTTTCTAAAGCCTTAATGCCTGCTACAATAAGTTAGTCATTATTAGTGAATGTGTATTATGCATTAGTCTAGTTAAATTTGTAACAAAAAAGGGCTTTTTCATAGACCTGAAAGCCAGATCAGTTATTGCAAAAAAGGAAGTTAAACAATTTTGATGAAATAATTATATTATTTGGTGGTTTTCTGGTCGTGGGAGGCTCATATTTATCCTAGGTATAACAATCCCTGGATTAATTGACGTGCACATATCTGTATATATGCGATGTAGTACACCATTTTTGGGGATCACTTTTGGCTCGTGGGTGCTACGTTCAGACCTGCTGGCTAAAAAGTATAAAAAAGTACCGGACTCTTTTTAGACGGTACCACAGAGACGGATAGAGTGGGACTTCTAGTGGCCAAAAGGCTGTTTTAGCATGGGCTGAGCCATTGAAGGCTTCCACCATTTTAATGTAGTCAACTGGGTGGGACTTCCAACTTCATTGGCTGATCCCTCGGTGATGTCGAACTGGGTCCAAGTCGTATATTTATCCTAGGTATAACTTCACAATCCCTGGATTCATTAGATTATTGCTGTCTGTACTGCAGTGTATTTTATCTTTAATTGTACAACAACACTTATTATTTAGAGAGAACATTTAAAAAATCTAGATATACAGTGCCTTCTGAAAGCATTCAGATCCCCTGACTTATTCCTTTATTTTGTTTGTTTACAGGCTTATTCTAAAATGTATTAAATTGTTTTCCCCTCATTAATCTACACACAATAACCCATAATGAGAAAGCAAAAACAGGTTTATATACATTTTTTGCTCATGGGGGAAATAAAATTGAAATGTGACATTTTCATAATTTTTCAGACCCTTTACTCAGTACTTTGTCGAAGTACCTCTTTGGCAGTGATTACACCCTCAAGTGTTCTTGGGTCGACTTGAGGCTGCAGATCCTCTCAAGCTCTGTCAGGTTGGATGGGGAGAATTGCTGCACAGTTATTTTAAGGTCTCTTCAGAAATGTTCGATCAAGTTCAGGCTCTGGCTGGGCCACTCAAGGTCATTGAGACTTTTCCCGAAGCAACTCCTGCATTGTCTTGGTTGTGTGCTTATGGTCATGTCCTGTAGGAAGGTGAGCATTCGCCCCAGTCTGAAGTCCTGAACTCTCTGGAGCAGGTTTTCATCAAGGATCTCTCTGTACTTTGCTCCGTTAATCTTTGCCCGCAATCCTGACTAGTCTCCCAGTCCCAGCCACTGAAAAATATCCCCACAGCATGATGCTGCCACCACCATGTTTCATGGTGCCAGGTTTCCTCCAGACGTGACGCTTGGCATTCAGACCAAAGAGTTCAATCTTGGTTTCATCAGACCAGAGAATCTTGTTTTAGGTGCCATTTGGCAAACTCCAAGTGGGCTGTGCCTTTTTACTGAGGAGTGGCTTCCGTCTGGCCACTCTACCATAAAGGCCTGATTGGTGGTGCAGAGATGATTGTCCTTCTGGAAGGTTCTCCCATCTCCACAGAGGAACTCTAGAGCTCTGTCAGAGTGACCATCGGGTTCTTGGTCACCTCCCTGACCAAGGCCCTTCTCCCATGACTACTCAGTTTGGCCGTGCGGTCAGCTTTAGAAAGAGTCTTGGTGGTTCAAAACTACTTCCATTTAAGAATGATAGAGGCCACTGTGTTCTTGCGGACCTTCAATGCTGCAGACATTTTTTTGGTACCCTTCCCCAGATCTGTGCTTTGACACAGTCCTGTCGCGGAGCTCTACGGACAGTTCCTTTAAACTCATGGCTATGTTTTTGCTCTGACATGCACTGTCAACTGTGGAACCTTTATATAGACAGATGTGCGTGCCTTTCTGAATTATGTCCAATAATTTAATTTACCAAAGATGGACTCCAATCAAGTTGTAGAAACTTGTCAAGGATGATCAATGGAAACAGGATGCACCTGAGCTCAATTTCGAGGCTCATTGCAAAGGGTTAGAGTACTTTTGTAAAAAAATATGTTTTTTATTTTTATTTGCAAACATTTCTAAACCTGTTTTTGCTTTGTCATTATGGGGTATTGTGTGTAGATTGCTGAGGATTTCAATTGTATTCAATCCATTTCCGAATAAGGTTGTAACGTAACATAAGGCACTGTACATCTTCCTTTCTGCCCTGGGGAATGTTATAGTTCCCTCTCAAAGCTTAAAGGGATACTTTGTGATTTTTGTCAATGAACCTGTTTATCAGGTGGACTCATAGATACCATTTGTATGTCTCTGCCTCCATTATGAAGGAAGTTTGAGGTAGTTTTGCCAGCCAGCTCTAACTAGCATTAGTGTAAGGACTGGATGTCTGATAACAGCTAGCATGCCAGAATACTCTAGAGATCTGTCAATGTAAGGTAGCAATATGAGGTGATTTGGCTAGCTAGAGAATTGGTAATAGCCCAGTAACTCATTTGCTAATTGTTTTCCTCTTTTATTTTTAATGTGGATTGGCCTTTTGATGTCAGATATTCATTATTATATCTTTATCATGTTAAATCGCTTTATTTTTGTTTTAGGATGCAGAATGAAGAAATGGACAGACAGATGTAAGAGGGCGTCCTGCCCTCGAAAAAGACCGTGACAAGTTCATGGCCGCCAACAAGAAGAAGAAAATAATGGTTCTTAATGAGGAGGGGGCAGCTGCGCCCATGGCACTGCACTCGACTGCCTCTCCCCCTGACCTAGATGGTGCCCTAAAAACAGGGCAGGCAAGTGGAGTTGTAGCCAATGAGGAAGCAAATATTGCCGCAACATCCACTCCAGGCTCTGCAATGGGTGTTGCTCTTACAATGAACTCCACTGTTGTTTCTAATAACCAACCAGAGAATTTACCAGCAGAGAGCACCCGCAGAGGTATCAAGGTGATGTTGGACAGCAACAACATGTGGAATGAGTTCTTCAGATGCAAAACCGAGATGATAGTAACCAAACAAGGCCGGAGAATGTTCCCTTATTGCCGCTTTCGCATCTCTGGTTTGGATCCCTTCCAGAAGTACAATCTGCTCATGGATATCAACCCAGCGGACAACAAACGTTACAAGTGGACTGGGCAAAATTGGAAAATGAGTGGAAAGGCAGAAGCCCATATGCTGAGACGGATCTTCATCCACCCAGACTCTCCATCTTCTGGGCACCAATGGATGCAGAACCCAGTTTCATTCTACAAGCTTAAGCTCACTGACAACACCATGGACCAGGAGGGTAATGTCATTTTGCACCCAATGCACCGGTACTTACCGCACCTCCATGTGGTCTCAGCTGAAATGCCTACGGAGGATATTCAGCTCAATGGGCATGACGTAATAACCTTCACCTTTCCCCAGACTGAGTTCTTTGCCGTAACAGCCTACCAGAACTTACGCATGTCTCAGTTTAAAGCAGACTTCAACCCTTTTGCAAGTGGACCCTCTTGGGCTCTAAAGCTGAAAACGAGTCCCTCCAATGATTTGAAGAAGAATGAAACCAGCTCTCCCAATGAACTCAAGCCTTTGAAAGGCTTGAATGGCCTGAAATATTTAATGGCTGCAAAACACAGCTCTAAAGACACTTCAGCAGTAGATAAAGGACTCCCCAGCGCGGATGCTCAAAATGTTACACCTGCAGGCAGTGAAACCAGATCTCCCAGTGAGCTCAAGCCTGTGAAAGGCCTCAGTGGCCTGAAGGCTTTGATGGCAAAACGCAACTCTAAAGACACTTCAGCAGTAGATCAAGGACTCTTCATTCCAAATGCTCAAAATGTCACCCTTACATTTGGTGACAAATCTGAGGTCAACAGCCATCGACCCAGCTCCATGCTGAAATCAAGTCCCTCCAATGAGATGAAGAAAACCCCCAGCAAATCTCCCAATGAGCTCAAGTCTGTGAAAAGCCTGAATAATCTTAAGTATTTGATGGGGAAACGCACTTCTAAAGATACTTTTGCAGCAGGTCAAGGACTTTTCTCTTCCGATACTCAACATGTTATGCTTGCAGAAAGTGACAAGTCCAGGGTCAAAATAAGTCCCTCAAATGAGTCAAAAAAAGACCACACCAGATCTAACAATGAACTCAAGCCTGTGAAAAGCCTGAATAACCTGAAGTCTTTGATGGCAAAACACAACTCTAAAGACACTTCCTCACTAGATCAAAGAGTCCTCAGCGCAGATACTCAAAATGTTTCACTTGCTGACAATGACAAGTCCTGGGTCAACTCTATTGGGCACAGCTACTGCACTCCAAAGTTGATATCAAGTCCCTCCAATGAGTTGAAAAAAGTAGAAACCACATCTCAGAAGGAATTCAACCCTCTTAGAAATAATCTGAGGTCTTTGATGGCAAAGCGCAACTTTAAAGACACTTCAGCGGTAGATCAAGGACTCCTCAGCTCTCATGCTCAAAATGTTACACTTGAAGAATCTGACAAGTCACGTGTTAATGATCATGCACCCAGCACTTGCAAGAAATCAAGTCCCTCCAAGATGAAGAAAGATGAAACCATATCCCCCAAGGTGCGCAAGCCAGTGAAAAATACCCGAAAGTCTTTGCGCGGAAAACGCAACTTCCTGAAGACTTCAGTAGCAGATCAAGGACTCACTACCCCCGATGCTCAAACTGCTACAGTTGCAGACAGTGAAAAGTCAGTCTGCAAGAAAGAGTCCACTGATCAAAGTTCCTGGTAAGTTCTCAAGTTCAGTAAGCTGCATGTTGGCTCTTTACTTTAAAATGCACTTCTAATCTTTTGCATTTATCTTTTGAACAGTACAAAAGGTCCTCCCCAAAGTGACTTCACTGAGCTGATTCGGGAGTGTCATCTGAAAATAAGAAGGTGCAATGTGGAGATAACCAATACAGCTTGCAATGTTGAGCAAACAGACACTAAGGGCATGGTTGCCAAAGGCGAAGTTGTGGAAGTAGCTGTGAATTACAATTTTTCCCAGATTCCTGACGTGTTGTCGAAAACTATTACAAAGGTGGGACTCCAGGATAATGGGAATACGATTGACAGTGAAAAGGACCACCTCTGTTCATCTCAGTCCCAGGAACCTGTGAAGACCCCTGTGTCTATCAATGACCATTCAGCAGATGAAGTTGAAAGCAGTCAAAAGGCTTCCCAAAGCTCCTCAGGGAGCTCTGAAGCAAAAAGGACAGGTTCTGATGAACAGCAGCAGGGGAAGGCTAAACCACACAAACGACCTCAACCTGTGCCTTTGCCCCTGCTTGCACTCTACCTTCAACAGTTGAAGTCGAAATCCAGACCTTTTAGGACCAAACCAAAATCTCCTTTGCCTTCGACTTCATCCCCATCTTCTGCTGTTCTAACTACTGACCCTACTTGCCCAGCCACTGACCCTACTGGTCCAGCAATGGTCCCCACTGGATATGCTGTTCTTCCAGCCAGTGATTCTGTAGTTCGAGCCACTGACCCCACTGGGCAAACCACAGACTATGCTGGTGTACCCACCGATATTTCACTCCCAAACACAGATTCTTTGGTTCCTGCCACAGACTCATTGTTACCAGAAGCTGACCCAGTATCACTTACTGCTGATCAGTCGTTACTTGTCGCTGAACCTACCTTATCCATTACACTATCATCCCCCACTCCACCCCTCATGTCGCCATTCACTGACCCATTGTTACCAGCCCCTGACTCATTAATACCAGCCCCTGCCTTGTCATCCCATGCCCAAGATCTGCCATCCCCTGTACCTGACACATTGAACCTACCGGCTGACCTATCATCACTTACCTCTGACCATCCCTCAAATGCCCCTGCGCTGTCATCAACAGCTAGTGTTGCCACTTTGATACCTGAGTGTACCCCATCGTTGTTATCCCATGGCCCTTCACTAGGTGGCTTTGAGCCATCATCACCTGCATCATTACCAGATCTTGAGCCCCCTTTACCTTCCCCTGTTCAATTGAAACTGGTCCCAGCCCCATCCGTACCTGTACCTACCTCGTCATTCCCAACCCTTGAACAATTACCGTCCCCAAACCTTTTTGTACTCTCCTCTGAACTTTCATCACATGCATCACTGTTAGCACTACCTGCCCCTGATCCTTTTTTAACAACACCCTTTATCCCATTGTTGCCTTCCGCTCACCTTAACCCATTACCCTTTGAGGCAGTCTCATTTTCATCTAACTCTCACCCTGGCTCACTTGCTCTGGACCCTGGCTTATCCTCACCTCCCCTGGACCACGCCTCATCATTTCAAGTCAATTATGAACCATTAACACGCCCTTCTACACCGTCTCCACTCCCATTCCAGTTATCTCCTTTTTCATCGTTAGGTCCCGACCCATTGTCACCAACCCCTTCACTTGCCGACCTCACTCACTTTTTCTCAATCTCTGATGAACTTGAGATGACTGAAGACTTTCCAAGCAGTGAGGCGGCTCCTGTCCTATGTCCTCATGTACCAACTTTAATTACCCCTAGTGTACCAGTTGGTTCTACTCTACCAGTTGGTTCTAGTCAGCCAACCCAGAGCATTAAACCCAAGAGATCTAAGAAGAGATCTAGAACAGGAGTGAAATCTGCCAAGAGTGATCCACTCCCAGTGATTGGGGGACCCACAGATGTCACCATGCAGCCCAACCTGGAGGAAGTTGAGGAGCAGCTGTTCGTCTCTTTCACCTCCAAGGTAACACATAGATTGTTAAATGTATTTCCATCTGTCAGCATTTTTGGTAACACTTTACTTGCATTCACATCACCTTTATGAAACTGTTTACAACCCCGTTGAGTGTTACAGGTCATTCATAACAACCTTCGTACCACAATTATACACAAGTGTTGTCCTAAGAACACATGTTTTTGGTTTATCTTGTCAGAGAGCAATATGTAAGTCTTAACATGACAATTACAATTGGTGCTTTGGCCAAAACTTGATCCAGGCCAGGTACACTCTTTACACCAGATCCACCTTCTCCCGGATATTTTCAAAGAAAAGTTTGTCATTAAATTGGATAATTCCAAGGGCTGTTTACCCAGTGGCATCCTGCCAAATTGAGAGATCACCAGAGAAGATGCACAACGCTCACTGTCACTAACTGTTGACCCTTTGCTACTCCAAACCTGTTATGTGAAAGGGGTTATGAATTCCTTATGTATACCCCCTTCAAGTAAAGTGTTACCGTTATTTCATGTTGTGCCACCTGTGTTTCCTCGGTTCTTGTTTACGAGGCAAGTAGATCTTTAAGAAGGAAATCCTTGCTTTGGTTATATTTGTTATAAAGTGAATAAAGGAAAGTTTTTAAAATTTGTTTTCAACAGTCCATACTTTATTTTAAAAAAATGCAATACAGTACAATATAATACAGCATACAATTTAATACAGCATATTATAAGCTGTACAATAAGACATAAGGGCTTATACGTGCTCATAACAAGTAACAAAGCATTCACTATATCTATTGGTTTCAAGTAAAGTGTCACATGTTTAATTATTTGCACACACTGTATATAGATGTTTCTATTGTGTTATTGACGACTTTTGTCAATCCCATGGTTAACTGTGTTGTTTTTGTGGCACTGCTTGGCTTTATCTTGTCCAGGTCGCAGTTGTAAATGATAACTTGATCTCAACTGGCCTACCTGGTTAAATAAAGGTGAAATAAAATGTAAAAAGTAAAGTGTTATAAATTACAGGAAGCACTTGAAGTCCACCTAGGAGAGCCTGCATTTTGTGAGACGACAACCGCACAACCCGAGAAAACCCCTGAGGCGAAAGAGAATGGTACAGAAAACAACAATTTGATCCATCAAGTTCCCAAGCTGCTGTTATGTGACATCTATTAAACTAATGTGTCTTTCAGTTGGAGGATCTGAAACCACAGAGGAAAGAATAGCTGCTTTCGAGAAGGTTCTTTTCGACGATCTGAAGGTTATGAAGCATCGGCAGGTCATTCATCCTGTGCTGCAAGAAGGTAACATCAAAATAAATGGCAGTGAATGACAAGAGTATTTACTATTTATTTTTCGACAACTTACTTGCACACTAGCATGGGTAATGTTCCCACTTTGCTTTTCATGACAGTGTTCCTGTCATCTTTAATGCTACTCATGATGGTAGAATGCTTTTTCATGATGCATAGTCTACGCTTGAAGATCGCTTACCTGTCATCTGTCTTCCTTGAAGTTGGACTGAAGATGAGCTTACTGGATCCCACTCTGGTCATCGACCTGCAATACTTAGGTGTCCGTCTACCTCTACCGCCACCCATGCTATGTTTAGGACCAAGCACTGCAGGATTGGCATCCCCAAGTTAGTAGTCGTTTGTTATTAGAGTTTCTGTTTTGGACAAATGGTTGAGAGTATTTGTTCAGTAACCGCTTTAGGGTTTTACGAGGAGAAGTTAATACATATTAAAAGGAGACATTGTTAATTGTGATACCCCCCCCCCCCCAGGTGGTTCAGTTCCCTTTGTTTCCAGGACGGGCAAGACAACAGACTTCACCCAAATCAAAGGCTGGAGAGATAAGATTGTCCCTTCAGACTCCTCAGCATCCTCCAAGCCTGACGGTATAATATTTACATAAGAATCCTTATTTTCTGATTCGATTAGCTACTCCTTTGTCGGAAATATTGAATGATGCTTTAATGGTGACAAAACAAGAAGAGGGGATACAGTTGAGACTGTTTATTCTTGACGTTTTAGCTCTGACCGGAGAATGTGAGTGGAGTTGAGCGGCTCCATGTCCTTTCCACACTCACAGGAGAAAAAAACCTCCCGCTCCAAATTTGCTCCCATTCATTAAAATCACAATTTAACCAACACCCATTTTTGTGACTACGTGGAACTACCAATTGGTTTTTAACTATTGAAACCAAACCATATGGATTTGAATGAAAAGTATTTGAATAAACATGAAAAGTTGAATGTAAGAAGCTAACATTCTTTTTTAAATAGGCTAGATGTCATATTAAACAGCATGTAACCACTCTAAATCAGTCAGGAGCCAGACAGGGACCCGAAGAAGGAATGTAAATTAATTATTAAGGCTATGTTATTACAATTATTTCAAGACTAACCTACAAAGAAATACATTGTGAAGCATTTGCGAGTGTGACACAATAGGCCGCTATGGACATAAAGTGCTCAGTATTTAAACAACATTTCGTTGTATTAAATCATTATAGTCTATAAATTGCGCATATAGACTGTGACTTACTTAGAATTAAATACAAATGAAATGAAACATGACTTATTAGTGCCTTTTGAATTAATTTTTAGAAACAAGTTTGACCAGTCTGTGGATTCAGGCTCATGTGATGGTGCCTGGACAGCCGGCTAGCAGCGGAGAATACCCTCTCCACACTTGCAGAGCCACTGGGGATGCTAAACACCCCTTTGGCCAGGCTGGGCAGAGATGCTGTTTTATTTTTTCTATAGGTATGCCTAAAGTTTTTTTAGGCAAAATAACCCAATCAAAACGGAAAGCTCATTGAACGTGTGAATATGCCAGGTCTAAGGGTCCAAAATCAATTATGGCCTATTGGATAGATAACGAAATGAACCAAATGTTTAAGAGATCTGATTTTAGTTGATCATGACTTTGCTACAGTGACACACTTAGTTATCTATCCACCTCGTTCCTTTCTTTTAGCATGTGCACGTAGTAATAAGTACACCATCATACTTTTGGGATAAGTGTCTTTACAGATTCCACAATGATTATTTTTATGTGGATGTTTGATGTAGCCAGCGTGTAACAACTTCCATATTATGTGCGTAGAACAATGGCATCCGGTCTGTAACCTAACAGTATAGCAGGTGACATCCAATCATTACAATTAAGTAGATAATCCCTCTCTCTTTGTAAGTTTCCTTGTTTTAGTACCTGTGTATTTTATCAGATTCTTTATGAAAATATTTAGAGAACTCCATGACGGTAGCTAAAGCAAGGGGCTTTTAGCAGCACACAAGTAGCCTACAAATGCATGCTGGGGCGGGCATGCTCGAGCTTGTGACGGGAGCGCCACTGGAGGGAAATTGGAGTGGGCGAGGCCGACTCTCCAGCCTTTGGGAATCTCGCTCCACGCTCCAGTCAAATTGGGCACTCTCCTTTTCTCGCTCTGTTCACATACTCTGGCTATGATGTCTTGAGAAAGGCCTTACATTAACCAGTATCTGCAATATCCCATCTTCTTGTTTTTACTCTAGTATGTAGCCCAATAGGCTTTAAAGATGGCCTGAGTTCAGATGTGGTCCCGAAGAACCTGTCGGCCTTCTGCAGTGACATGTTGGATGAGTATCTGGCTAACGAAGGCAAACTCATCGACGAGCGAGCTGCCAGTTTCACCCAGACCACCGTAGTCACCCCTGTGACCTACCAGCTGCCCACCAAGAGCACCAGCTACGTCCGAACCCTGGACAGTGTGCTGAAGAAACAGGCACCGACACCTTCTACCACCTTTGTCCCACCATCCAAAAAAAATAGACTGCCCCTCGCATCCAAAGGACCTAAAAAATCTGAGAAATCTGAAAAAAGGCAACAGAAACAACGCTCAAAGCAGAGCAGAACTAAACCAACTTCTGCGCCAACACCATTACAAATTGCGCCACCGCCATTGATGGATCACGCAGCCCCGGCCATCGCCCACGACGACACAATAAAAACTGTGAAAAGGACTAAGAGGAAGCCGAGGGTCAAGACTCCTCCACCAGCGCAAAACTCTGTTGTGTCGAGGCCAGAGGTAGAAGAGCCACCCCCCCCTGACCTGGCTCCTGTGGAGGGCGACTCAGAGCCAGAGTCTGCCGCTGCTGAGACCAAGGTTGTTGTTCCTGGGTTGACCAAGGCCTTTCTCAGACAGAGGGATCTGGAGGATGGGGTTGTCTGGGAGGGAAAGCATCAGACCTGTATCACAGAGGACAGGGCAACAGTCGCCCTCACCTCGCTCTTCACTTCAACGGTAAGATCAGTTACACCCATACACCATTACATCTGCTATTTGACTCATTTGTTGGGGTCTGACATGATGGAGCATAGACATTTTGGAGCACATTAATAGCTTCGATCTTATTTTGTGAGTGTTAAACCAGCTCTACAATGGTATCCCTGAGAAATTATCCATACTAGCACTTAATTGTCTGCATTTACTTTCCTCTTTTCTCTTCAGGGCTTTGTTTGTGAGAATCCTGCAGCTCCCATTAAGATTGTAAAGCGCAGTGCTCCTCCCTGCCTCAATGCGTTCTGCCGGCTGGGCTGTGTGTGTGCCAGCCTGGCACAGGACGGTCGTATTACCCACTGTGGAAAGATTGAGTGTATATTTGGCTGCAGCTGCCTCAGGCAGAAAGTGGTTGTGCTCAAAAACTTAAAAGGACCAGATTCCAGTGCGTCTGAAGAGGGCCAGTCCAAGAAGAGCAAGAAGAGAAAGCGGATGAGGATGGCATATAGTGAGTGTCCTCTAGTTAAAAAAACGACCGAGTTATGAAGATCTATGACTGGTTCAAATAAATAAAGTTGAAAAAATAGTTTCCATACAGAAACAACTTTTCTATACTACATTAGATGAAATACGTTGATGCACTAGTCACAAAATGTGTCCATCCTAATGTTGCAATTAAATTACATTTTGTATTAATTTCTGCTCATTTACCGGATTATTTTCTAACTTCAGCTCTGAGAGAGGCGGAGACAGTATCAGAACCAGCTCGGCGTGTGAGAACTTTGTGGAAGCACAACGATGGAGAGATGGACCCGGAGCCCCTCTTCGCCCCAACACCAGTCTGTCTTCCATGGCTTCCATTACAGGAAGAGTCTCCAGCAGTGGTGCGTCGTAGAAGGGAGTCTATCTATCCATAGGTGTTAGATACACCACTGTAAAAGTGGTATGTATATTCTTACCCCCCTGCCTTTTCTAAAGGTGTATTCTTTGCAGGTGAGAGCGGAGGAAGGGACCATGACATGTGCCAGAGTGCGTGTGTTTCAAAGCAAGAGCACAAACCGACCTGAGGACATTGACAACCACTGCAAACCAATAGACTCCTCACCAGGTAAGTTCACTTCATCAAATTTGTCATAATTTTCTTAATTCCAAACATCTGTCTGCGATTTATATCTATCAGTCCATAAACCACGTCAATAATTAGTTGCATCCAACAATCATAGCCTGCTCTGAAATGTATTTCTAATGGCTGTTGACTTTGTCTCTTGATGTAGTGAGCCCTTCCAGGAAGTCAGAGAAGTCGTCCTCCCACGGTTCCCAGTACACGGAGCCCTGCAAGCGTCTGGAGATCGTGTCTGAGTGTAAGTGGAGGAGCCTGGCGGACAGGAACTTGGTGCTGAGGATTGTTTGTGAGCACATGGCCCAGGACCACCTCACCAACCCCTTCTGGGTCAAAGGCTACCTCATCAAACCCGTGTCTCAGACCCTGAGGAACGACGGCGAGAGCTGCTCTGTCCACTACAAGGTACATATCTCTCAGGTCTCGCGACCGGACGGAGTGGAGGAGGCAAACAGTGAGGAGGAATGGATGAGAGAGGAAGATGAAGAAATGGTGGAGGAAGAGGAGGGGGAGATGGAGGAGCTGAGAGGGGATGATAAGGAGGTGGAGGAAGGACAATGCGAAGAGGAGAAGCAAAGAGAGCAGGACAACAAGGCTGTGGGGAAGAAAAAGGGTCTGAAATGGAAGGGCCTGCCTTTCTTAATAGGAATTTCTCCTGCTGGCCTCCTTACTGCCAATCTAAAGCAGACAGAAATTTCAGACAAGGAACTTGTCACGGTAAGCATTTTAAATACCTAGAGTTCCCCCCAAAACACATCTGATGATCAGTTCATTTTCCTATTTTATAGATGTGGAACGACACCCTATTTTCTATGTAATGCATAGGGTGCTGGTCAGAATTAGTGCACTACAGTGCCTTCAGAAAGCATTCCTATCCTTTGACTTATTCCACATTTTGTTGTGTTATACCCTGAATTCAAAATGGATTAAATATTTATTTTTTCCCTCCCGTCTACACACAATCCCCCATAACGAAAAAGTGAAAACATGTTTTTAGAAATTGTAGCAAATGTATTTTTAAATGTAAGTATTCACACCCCTGAGTCAATTTGTAGAAGCACCTTTGTCAGTAATTACAGCTGTTAGTCTTTCTGGATATGTCTCTAATAGCTTTCCACACCTGGATTGTACAATATTTGTCCATTTTTATTATTTTCAAATTTCTTAAAGCTCTGTCAAATGGGTTGTTGATGATTGCTATACAACCATTTCCAGGTCTTTCGATAGATTTTCAATTAGATTTAAGGCAAAACTGTAAGTCGGCCACTCAGGAACATTCACTGTCTTCTTGGTAAGCAACTGGCCATCTGTTTTAGGTTATTGTCTTGCTGAGAGGGGAAATCATCTCTGGAAAGCAGACAGAACCAGGTTTTCCTCCCGGATTTTGCTTGGGCTTAGCTCCATTTCGTTTATTTCTTTATCCTGAAAAACTCACCAACTCCTTAACGATTACAAGCATACACATAACATGATGCAGACACCACTATGCTTGAAAATATGGAGAGTGGCACTCAGTAACGTGTTGTGTGTTTGGTGGCAAATCCTGCAACACTTTGCATTCAGGACAAAAAGTGAATTGTTCAGCCACATTTTTTGCAGTATTACTTTAGTGCCTTGTTGCTAACAGGATGCATGTTTTGGATTTAAAAAAAAATCTGTATAGGCTCAACTCTTAACTGTTTTAAAGTCACTATTGGCCCCCATCTACCAATAGGTTCCCTTCTTCAGGAAAGCATTGGAAAACCTTACTGGTCTTTGTGGTTGAATCTGTTTAAAAATCCACTGCTTGACTGAGGGACCTTACAGATCATTTTATTTCAGATTTAAATTATTTATTATACTGACTAAAAATATAAACGCAACATACAACAATTTCAATGAAATAAATTCATTAGGACCTAATCTATGGATTCCACGACTGGGGAAATGGGTTGGTCTGGGAGGGCATAGGCTACCCACTTGGAGGCCAGGCCCAGCCAATCAGAGTGAGTTTTTCCCCACAAAAGGGCTTTATTACAGACAGAAATACTCCTCCACAACCCCCCCCCCCCCCACATGCTCACTAACAGGGATGTAAAACAAATTTGTGCACAAAATCTGAGCAGATTTTTATGCGTGTGGAACATTTCTGGGATCTTTTATTTCAGCTCATGGAACATGGGACCAACACTTTACATGTTGCATTTTATATTCCACACTTTGACATATTGTGTGTAGGCCAGTGGGGGAAAGAATCTACATTTAATCCATTTTAAGTTCAGGCTGTAACACAACAAAATGTGTAAAAAGTCAAAGGGTGTGAATACTTTCTGAAGGCACTGTAGAAAATAGGCTGTCATTTGGGACTCACACTATATCTAGCTCTGAGGAGAATACACATGGTCCATTGCTACTCACACTTTCCCCTGTGTATCTGTAGGTGAATGGCAGGTCGTACCCCAATGCCAAGCTACAACTGGGCATGATGGGAGCCATGCACCCAGCCAACCGACTTGCTGCTTACCTCATGGGCAAGTTACGGAGGCCTACCGGTCCAGAGCCGTCTATGGCATCCTCCGTCTCATCACAACTCATCACACCCCCCTCAGAAACCCCTGAAGATGCAAGGTCCTCCACGGGACAACCGGCCCAGTTGACAGCCACTCCTACCACCAGTCTTACCATGGATACCACCACCAGTGTTCCCTCTGTCGTTTCAGTTGCTGCAGGCCCCAAGTCCATTGGTGAGAACTACTTTTTGTTGTTAATCGTACCTTGAATAATAGTACTATTTAAGCATTAAGGTCCGAAGAGGTGTGATATAATTAAGCAATAAGGCCGGAGGGGTTTGGTATATGGCCAATATACCACCGTTAAGGGTTGTTCTTACGCATGATGCAACACAGAGTGCCTGGACACATCCCTTGGCCGTGGTATATTGGCATTATACCACTTACCCCCGAGGTGCCGTATTGCAATTATAGACAGGTTACCAATCTAATCAGGGCAGTAAAAATAAATATTTTGTCATACCCGTGGTATATCAGACTCTATACAACGGGTATGACAAAACATGTATTTTTACTGCTCTAATTACAAGCAGGTGTCCACATACCTTTGTAGTGTATATTGGCCATATACCTGACCTCAGGCCTTATTGCTTAGATATACCACGGCTAAGGGCTGTTCTTAGGCACGACACAAAGCAGTGGAATACTGGAATATTTTTCCTTTTATAAACCAGTTACCTACAGAGAACAGTAAACAAGTATTTTTTTTGCATGATATATTGTCTGATAAACACGTCTCGAATGTTGTTTCAGCCAATCGGCATCCATCCTGTATAGAACATTTTAATAGTTCAATTACAATTAGTTTTTCAGTCTGATGCAGAAATCTGTTTTCCCTCAGAGCAATTTAATTTTGTTAGCAGTATCAGATTCATGACAGATTCACACATGTACACAAGTCGCGGGACACTGAACCTCTACCGCCATCTCCACAGTGACGAACCTGCCCCCAGCGGGAAAGGTCTTCACACGGTTTGTGGTCAACCAAATCAGCTCCTCACGGCAGAGGCTGCTCCTCACTAGTGATCCTCCACAGTCGTTGAGCAGTATTCAGCAGCTTGCCGTGCCCTCTACCTCTCTGGTAGAGGTAGCCTCAGGTAGCTCTTATGCCGGTTCCTCCACTGGTACACCCAGTCCTGCCACCATTATTAGAGAGCCCATCTAATCTATTTGTGCTGCTATCTTTACTCCCCAGCCTTCCATTGAAAGTGGTCCCATGGCCTGCCACTTTCATATTGTCTGTTTGTGGTCGTGACTCGTGACACATACACATAGTGCTAGCGCAGGTCTGTTTAAAATCTTCACCCTTCTTGCCCATATCCCAAATCTGTGCTTGAGCTCATCCTGGGTTGCTCTGATGTGGTGATTGTTCTGTGCGGTGCGTGGTTGTTTGTGGTGCGTCTTCTTATCCATGCTGTTTTCCATCGTTGTTGAGAAACAGAAAGCTTTGTTTTTTTAGGTGATGTGTCTCTTCCAAAGACCTCCCCAAGCAGCGGAGTGGTTACTAGTCCCTCCATGCTGGTGCTCCCTGACCCAGGGACCAGTAACGCTGTCAGAATGGCGTGTCCTCCTACGTCCCAGACCCCGACCCCTCTCATCCCCCTGACCCCTCTCGCAGCAGGGCGGAGGATGGTTCTGCAGCCGGTGCGGAGTGCCTCAGGGACCACCCTATACCGGAACCCCAACGGACAGCTAATCCAGCTGGTTCCCCTCAGCCAGCTGCAGGCCCTCAACCCCAACCTTGTCATGCGCAACAAGGGTGAGTGTCTGACAGTTGACGATATTAATGCCAAGGCACTGCTGCTCTGTCACATGCAAGACTGAGTATGTTAACCCCTTAGTCTCGTGGGGATTGGCTTATATGGATAGGGCTAAATAATGTTTTTTGCAGAAGAAGTATGGAAAGCATAACCATGTTAGCAGCCCCATCTTTACAGAATTACTGTTTACTTTATGCGATCCAAAGAACGGTCCATTTATTAATTGCTATCTGTGTCAGGTGGGTATAATTTGAAAGTGTGTTTTATTGCCAACATGACTGGCAAAATGATACATTACGATCTTGCTGTGTTAAGCTGTCACAGGGAAATTCAGAGAAGGATATCCTAATTTTGGTGCACATTGAATGGAGTCGAGTGCATTCCGATGCGTGGTGCGCGACAAATTTTCTTCAAAATATAAGACATCAGCACATTCTGTTCAGGACAACCCAGGGTAGAACGTCATTTTGTTACTGTACATCAAACATAGTGATCATAAACCAGTGTTCATCAACTAGGTTTGACCTTGGGCCCAATTTATTTACGAGCTAATAGTCAGCGGTCCATAACATTTGGTTGAAGTTGGAAGTTTACATACACCTTAGCCAAATACATTTAAACTCAGTTTTTCACAATTCCTGACATTTATTCTTAGTAACAATTCCCTGCCTTAGGTCAGTTAGAATCACTTTATTTTAAGAATGTGAAATGTCAAAATAATAGTACAGAGTGATTTATTTAGGCTTTTATTTCTTTCATCACATTCCCAGTGGGTCAGAAGTTTACATACACTCAATTAGTATTTGGTATCATTGCCTTTTAAATTGTTTAACCTGGGTCAAACGTTTTGGCAGTAATTTTGGCCCATTCCTTCTGACATAGCTGATGTAACTGAGTCAAGTTTGTAGGCCTCCTTGCTCGCACTCGCTTTTTCAGTTCTGCCCACACATTTTCTATAGGATTGAGATCAGGGCTTTGTGATGGCCATTCCAATATCTTGACTTACTTGTTGTCCTTAAGCCATTTTGCCACATCTTTGGAAGTATGCTTGGGGTCATTGTCCATTTGGAAGACCCATTTGCGACCAAGCTTAAACTTCCTGAGGTCTTGAGATGTTGCTTCAATATATCCACAATTTTCCTTCCTTGTGATGCCATCTGATGCTGCCACCCCCGTGCTTCACAGTTGGGATGGTGTTCTTCGACTTGCAAGAGTCCCCTTTTTTCCTCGAAACACAACGATGGTCATTATGGCCAAACAGTTATATTTTTGTTTCATCAGACCAGAGGACATTTCTCCAAAAAGTACAATATTTGTCCCCATGTGCAGTTGCAAACCGTAGTCTGGCCTTTTTTTATGGCGGTTTTTGAGCAGTGGCTTCTTCCTTGCTGAGCGGCCTTTCAGGTTATGCCGATATAGGACTTGTTTCACTGTGGATATAGATACTTTTGTACCTGTTTCCTCCAGCATCTTCATAAGGTCCTTTGCTGTTCTGGGATTGATTTGCACTTTTCCCACCAAAGTACGTTAATCTCTAGGAGACAGAACGCGTCTCCTTCCTAAACTGTATGACGGCTGCGTGATCCCATGGTGTTTATACTTGCGTACTATTGTTTGTACAGATGAACGTGGTACCTTCAGGCGTTTGGAAATTGCTCCCAAGGATGAACCAGACTTGTGGAGGTCTACATTTTTTTTCTGAGGTCTTGGCTGATTGCTTCTGATTTTCCCATGATGTCAAGCAAAGAGGCACTGAGTTTGAAGGTAGGCCTTGAAATGCATCCACAGGTACACCTTCCAATTGACTCAAATGATGTCAATTAGCCTATCAGAAGCTTCTAAAGCCATGACATAATTTTCTGGAATTTTCCAAGCTGTTTAAAGTAGAGGTCAACCTATTATGATTTTTCATTGCCGATACCGATACCGAATATTGGAAGACCAAAAATGCCGATACCGATTAATCGGCCGATTTGATTTTTAAATTTATTTCAATTTTTTATTTGTAATAATGACAATTACAACAATACTGAATTAACACTTATTTTAACTTAATATAATACATCAATAAAATCAATTTAGCCTCAAGTAACATAACTCATGAAACATGTTAAATTTTGTTTAAATAATGCAAAAACAAAGTGTTGGAGAAGAACGTAAAAGTGCAATATGTGCAATGTAAGAAAGCTAACGTTTCAGTACCTTGCTCAGAACATGAGAACATATGAAAGCTAGTGGTTCCTTTTAACATGAGTGTTCAATATTCCCAGGTAAGAAGTTTTAGGTTGTAGTTATTATAGGACTATTTCCCTATATACCATTTGTATTTCATTAACCTTTGACTATTGGATGTTCTTATAGGCACTTTAGTATTGCCAGTGTAACAGTATAGCTTCCGTCCCTCTCCTCGCTCCTCCCTGGGCTCGAACCAGCAACACAACGACAACAGCCACTACATCGAAACAGCGTTACCCATGCAGAGCAAGGGAAACAACCACCCCAAGGCTCGGAGCGAGTGAAGTTTGAAACGCTATTAGCGCGCGCTAACTAGCCAGCCATTTCACTTCGATCACACCAGCCACATCTTGGGAGTTGATAGGTTTGAAGTCATAAACAGCGCAATGCTTGACGCACAACGAAGAGCTGCTGGCAAAACGCACGAAAGTGCTGTTTGAATGAATGTTTACGCGCCTGCTTCTGCCTTCCACCGCCCAGTCAGATACTTAGATACTTGTATGCTTGTATGCTCAGTCAGATTATATGCAACACAGGACACGCTAGATAATATCTAGTAATATCATCAACCATGTGTAGTTAACTAGTGATTATGATTGATTGTTTTTGTAAGGTTGCAAGATTGGATCCCCCGAACTGACAAGGTGAAAATCTGTCTTTCTGCCCCTGAACGAGGCAGTTAACCCACCGTTCCTAGGCAGTCATTGAAAATAAGAATGTGTTCTTAACTGACTTGCCTAGTTAAATAAAGATTAAATGAATAAAAGGGAAACAAAATTGCAAATCGGCGCCCAAAAATACAGATTTCCGATTGTTATGAAAACTTGAAATCGGCCCTAACTAATTGGCCATTCCGAATAATCGGTCGACCTCTAGTTTAAAGGCACAGTCAACTTAGTGTATGTAAACTTCTGGGCCACTGGAATTGTGATACAGTGAATTATAAGTGAAATAATCTGTCTGTAAACAATTGTTGGGAAAATGACTTTGTCATACACAAAGTACATGTCCTAATCGACCTTCCAAAACTATAGTTTGATAACAAGAAATTTGTGAAGTGGTTGAAAAACGAGTTTTAGTGACTCCAACCTAAGTGTATGTAAACTTCTGACTAACTGTAATTAGTATATAATAATAGCACAATTAATTGGCCTACACTACAAATTCAACTAAATTTTTAACACATCTGATTAGTACATAATAAATTAATTGACAATAACATAATAATTTTGATCTGATCACGCTCATAAAATCACCTTGTCTCTATTCAAGTTAGCATAACAAGTTAGCTATATTCTCAGCACCAGGCGCTGTTCACCTATTGTTTGAGCTGTAGTTGCAGCTTTACGTTTCAGCACCACAAAATGGTCCGCTGCCTGCTTTATTAGTTGACTGTCTCCTGCATTCTCTCTTCATGAATGAAGTTAAAATGTAACTTTTGCATTATTTAGGTAGGGTAACTTCCTTCTTGGGACATCGCATTTGGGAGTTTTTGCATCTCGGATCTGAGATTAGTTTTATTCGTTTTTTTTAATGAAATGTTGGGGCAGTGGGGGGCCAAATACTATTGCTGATAGGCCAGATTTGGCCGCAGGCTGCCAGTTGGGGTACCATGTCATAAACGATGACACTGTAGAGTACATTCGTTTAATGGATGGGAATGTGAAGTGCACATTTAGACTGTTTGGCTTGATTGTATAACATCAAAGCGGTATTTATTATAATCCTCAATGTCTCATCTTTCAAAAATGTAGTCCTCTTAATTTACAGTATTTCCCACACTCAGACAATTTTATTTTTTAAGTTGCCCAATTAGCGGGAGGCATGGGGCATCTTCTTGTCGCTCGCGGTGCTAAAGTTCAGAATGGCTGTCAGTCAGAACCCACACAGAGCTGTGAAGAGGAGACCCTGAGCTCTGACGTCATGTATATAATGTTAATGTACAGCCACTGCGTTCCAATTTGGGCGCTTATCAATGTAAAGAGTTAATTAATAACCATTTTATGGAACAATGATTTGAACATTTTAGATGGATCAGGGAGTTCTATAGTAGTCTATGTATAATGTGAGGTTATTATCTCCACTGAATGAGTGCTGTGTGAATACATAACATTTTTTTGTTGTTTATTATAATAACTGGAAAGTTGCAGAACTTTTTCTCCTTTTTCTTTTCAGGGGGTTTGATCAGCTTAACCACACCTGCGTGCTTGGCCTCGGGATCCACAGCCACCCTTAACAGCTCCCCCTCCACCACCTCTCTCACCACATGGCAGAACACCATCACCACCGTCCCCCTGGTCCCTTTCACTGTCCCAAAGACTCCAGGCAGCACCACCACCCCTAAAACCACGCCTCCCCAAGTCACTTCCTCCATATCAGGCTCCAAATCTTTCAACACCAGTAAAGTTAATCTCTCACCCGCTGAGACAAATAGCGGGACGTACACTTTGAAGATTGTTCCTCAGACGGGTAACAAGGAGCCCATCATCATCAAGTGTCCCAAGGTGCCAGCCCAGCCAGCCCAGGGCTCCTCCAAGGTCATGCCTATAGTAGGTGGCTTTACTGTGCTGCAGCCTTCCCCAAAAACCACAGTAATTACTGTCAAATTCCCCACGAAGACTGTTATGGAAACAGATGTCCAAGCTGCCACCACCACAGTGGACTCCAATGTAGACTGTAAGGTCACGTCTGAGCTGTATAATTGGATGCTGCCTTGCCAGAAAAGCACAAAAGACCCTGTAAGCCAGAAGTTTAAATGTATTAAAGCTGACACTATCTCCACAACAGACTCCAGTACAGATCCTAAGATCCAGCCTGAGGTGGGACGAGTGCCCCCCAAAATCCTCAGACCCCCTATAACCCTGGTTCCAAAGACAGATGCAACTTCGACACCTATCTCGTCAGCGGACTCCAATGTAGACCCCAAGCTCTTTCCTAGGATGGCTTGTGTCAATCAACCCCACCAGACCTGGACAGGACGACCGAAGAAGAGGAGGAAGGAGGTTGAGGTTGTGGATCCGGTGGAAGATGAGGACGACTCTGACGACATGGACGAGGGGACGGACAACTCATCTGACGAGACGGATTGTGTTAATTCCTGTGTTAATGAAGAGGATCTCATCGTCATCAGTGTAAGAACTCTTTAAGCTTTATCCAAGACACATCTGTTTTCATATTCCGTCACCTAAAGAGTAGAGTAGTCTGTCCCTTTCTTGGTTTGTCTTATTTGTGTGGGTAGGCACGGGCTAATTTAGATGTTCGTTTGCAGTTTGCACCCCATGATAGCGCTCCTTTCTGTCGTGTCCTGTAGAAGCAGCTGAAGCACAAACACAATGTGCTGGAGAGGCATCGACGCTCCGAGCTCCAGGGACGCTTCCAGCAACTGAGGGAAACACTGGAACTTGACGAGAAAGCTGCTAAAATTAAAATCCTCAACGACGTAAGCACCAATAAGTCAATAAAATCCCTTGAATTAAAGGCTGCTTCCCAAATGGCACCATATTCCCTATATAGTGTACTACTTTTGACTAGTGATGGGGGGCGGGAGGTTGATACAGTTGCATATCGCAATGTTATTTTGGACGATATTATACTGAACAAAACTATAAATGCAACAATTTCAACCATTTTACTGAGTTAGCGTTCATATAAGAACATTAGTCAGTTGAAATAAATTCATTAGGTCCTATGGATTTCACATGACTGGGCAGGGGAGCAGCCATTGGTGGGCCTTGGAGAGCATAGCTCCACCAATTTGGGATCCAGGTCCACCTACTAGGGAGCCAGGCCCACCTACTGTGAAGCTAGGCCCAGGCCATTCAGAACAAGTTTTTCCCGTCAAAATGACTTTATTACAGACAAAAATACTCCTCCGTTTCATCAGCTGTTCGGGTGGCTGGTCTCAGACAATCCCGCAGGTGAAGAAGTCGGATGTGGAGGTTCTGGGCTGACATGGTTACATGTGGTCTGCGGTTTTGAGGCCGGTTTGACATACTGACAAATTCTCTAAAATGACGACGGAGGTGGCTTATGGTAGAGAAATTAACATTTAATTATCCGGTAACAGTTCTGGTGGATATTCCTGCAGTCAGCATGTCAACTGCACGCTCCCTCAACTTGAGACATCAGTGGCATTGTATTGTGTGACAAAACTGCACACTTTAGTGGCCTTTTATTGTCCCCAGCACAAAGTGCACCTGTGTAATGATAATGCTGTTTTAATCAGCTTCTTGATATGCCACACCTGTCAGGTGGAGGAATTATCTTGGGGAAGGAGAAATGCTCACTAACATTTGAGAGAAATAAGCTTTTTGTGCATATGGAACATTTCTGGGATCTTTTTTTCAGCTCATGAAACATGGGACCAGTATATATCGATACTTTGACCCCAAGTATCGACTTGTAGCGTTACCTGGCGATAGTCAGCTGTACCGTAATATTTCATCCCATAACTTGTTCTCCATCTTATTTTTAAAAAGTGAGCCAACCTGTTTTCAGCACTTTTATTTCCATGACCGATGGCTCTCTCTTGTCTCTCTGCAGCCGACATATAGTGAGCAATATGTTTGGAACATCAAATCATAATAAAATCCAAGTATCAAATCGCAATACATATAGAATAGTTAGAATCACAATACATATAGTATCAGCACCTAAGTACTGTGATTAATATCATATCGTGAGGTCCCTAGCAATTACCAGCTTTACTTTTGACCAGAGCCCTATGGCACTATACAGTGGGACAAAAAAGTATTTAGTCAGCCACCAATTGTGCAAGTTCTCCCACTTAAAAAGATGAGAGGCCTGTAATTTTCATCATAGGTACACTTCAACTATGACATACACAATTAGATTTTTTCTTTCTCCAGAAAATCACATTGTAGGATTTTTAATGAATTTATTTTCACATTATGGTGGAAAATAAGTATTTGGTCACCTACAAACAAGCAAGATTTCTGGCTCTCACAGACCTGTAAATTCTTCTTTAATAAGAGGCTCCTCTGTCTTCCACTCGTTACCTGTATTAATGGCACCTGTTTGAACTTGTTATCAGTATAAAAGACACCTGTCCACAACCTCAAACAGTCACACTCCAAACTCCACTATGGCCAAGACAAAAGAGCTGTCAAAGGACACCAGAAACAAAATTGTAGACCTGCACCAGGCTGGGAAGACTGAATCTGCAATAGGTAAGCAGCTTGGTTTGAAGAAATCAATTGTGGGAGCAATTATTAGGAAATGGAAGACATATAAGACCACTGATGATCTCCCTCGATCTGGGGCTCCACGCAAGATCTCACCCCGTGGGGTCAAAATGATCACAAGAACGGTGAGCAAAAATCCCAGAACCACACAGGGGGACCTAGTGAATGACCTGCAGAGAGCTGGGACCAAAGTAACAAAGCCTACCATCAGTAACACACTACGCCGCCAGGGACTCAAATCCTGCAGTGCCAGACGTGTCCCCCTGCTTAAGCCAGTACATGTCCAGGCCCGTCTGAAGTTTGCTAGAGAGCATTTGGATGATCCAGAAGAAGATTGGGAGAATGTCATATGGTCAGACGAAACCAAAATATAACTTTTAGGTAAAAAGTCAACTCGTCGTGTTTGGAGGACAAAGAATACTGAGTTCCAAAGAACACCATACCTACTGTGAAGCATGGGGGTGGAAACATCATGCTTTGGGGCTGTTTTTCTGCAAAGGGACCAGGACGACTGATCCGTGTAAAGGAAAGAATGAATGGGGCCATGTATTGTGAGATTTTGAGTGAAAACCTCCTTCCATCAGCAAGGGCATTTAAGATGAAACGTGGCTGGGTCTTTCAGCATGACAATGATCCCAAACACACCGCCCGGCCCGGGCAACGAAGGAGTGGCTTCGTAAGAAGCATTTCAAGGTCCTGGAGTGGCCTAGCCAGCCTCCAGATCTCAACCCCATAGAAAATCTTTGGAGGGAGTTGAAAGTCTGTGTTGCCCAGCAACAGCCCCAAAACATCACTGCTCTTGAGGAGATCTGAATGGAGGAATGGGCCAACAAAGGGTATATAACAAAGTATTGAGAAAAACTTTTGTTATTGACCAAATACTTATTTTCCACCATAATTTGCAGATAAATTCATTAAAAATCCTACCATGTGCTACAAAATCCTACAATCTCATTTTGTCTGTCATAGTTGAAGTGTAGCTATGGTGAAAATTACAGGCCTCTCATCTTTTTAAGTGAGAGAACTTGCACAATTGGTGGCTGACTAAATACTTTTTTGCCCCACTGTATATGGAATAGGTTGCGATTTGGGACTCATAAAAGGTATTATTTGTGTATTTTGTTATTGTGGCCTATCAGAGCAGTGCTCTAGTTTTGTTTTCGTTGAAGCGACCATGCTCAATAGATAACAAGTCAACTCTGTTATTTAACCAGGCCAAGGAGGAGATCCAGGTCTTGACAAAGAAAAGCACCAATGTGGAGATGCTGAGGAGTTCGCTGACCATGGAGAGAGCAGTCCACGTCAAGAAGATGTCCCAGTTAACTGGTAATAATGGACATTACATTTGACCCCCCCCCCCCACCTCTCCATTTCCTCTTATGTACTTCCTCTCTCCTCCTGTAACATGTCAACATTCTGTATTCTGTGGGTTTGCGACAACTAATGTAAAAAAAAAAAGAAGGTATTTGTGGATGAATGCATTTGACTGATTGATTGTACATTCAACCAACGTGTTTCCTCCACAGGAGAGTCTGAGGAACAGATACTGACGAACATCAAGTACATCGGTTCCCAGCAGAAGATCGAGAAGCTGTACATCAATTGGAAGAAAGAAGGGAAAGTCTCCTCTGCTGTCTCGTCTTCCTCAGTTGTCTCCACCTGCGGTGAGTCTGAGCAGAGGCCAAGGCCTGGTCCCCTGTCAAAGAGGACCACAGAAGATGCTCAGGGGGGTAAGAACATGGGAGGAGTGACAGCAGAAACAGAGGAGGACAGGGATGAGGTGGTGGACCTTCTGGAGGACACGGAGGACGAGAAAACCGACAACTCCTCGGATGAGACCGAGGATTCTGACGTTGACGACGACAAAAACTACAACGCTAAAGGGCATGTCATCAATACCATCGGTGTAAGAAATAATTGATTATTCGGTTTCTGTGGATTAGATCTCTTCCCTTGAGAATTGTCTTTTTTTTACCGTTTTCTTTATCTCATTACGACTCATCTGTCTTTCAGGATGTGGAGGAAAGCTTGCTAGAGGATGAGCCTGTGGACATTGAGAGTGTGGAGGACAATGCAAAGAAGAACACCACTCCACAATTGAACGAAAAACGCACTAAAGAGGTGGAACGACCTTTTATTCCTTCCTTCAAATATGGTTATGCTGTGATTTCAGTGTCCATGGTTGTAATTTGCGGTGTTTTTGGTTCAATGTTGCCATTAGCACTGGGACTTGCACAACAAATATGAGAGACAACGCTGTGTTGAGTTTCGGAAGAGCTTTAAAGCCCTGATAGAGACTTTGGACCTTGGCAACCCGGCACCTACTAATGTTTTCATCCTAGGGCAGGTAAGACTACTGATGCATCCCAAATGGCACCCTGTTCCCTATATAGTGCACTACTTTTGACCAGTGCCCATAGGACCCATAACACCTCAGAGCTTGCCTACGCTCTCCAGAGAAATCTTGTATCACATGATTTACCATGCCATACGGTACATTTCAATAGGTGGTGTAGGCATCCACATTACATGGATGCCATTACATTACTCCCAAGTGGCACTGCGGTATAAGGCACTACATCTCAGAGCTAGAGGTGTCACTCCAGACTGGTTCGATCCTGGGCCGTATCACAAATGGCCGTGATTTGGAGTCCTGGTTAAGGGAGGGTTTAGCCGGTGTAGGGCATCATTGTAAATAAGAATTTGTTCTCAACTGACTTGCCTTGTTAAATAAAGGTTCAATAAAACATGATACAACTTTAATCAAACTTATACGTCCTCCAGCAATTTTATTTTTACATTTTTTAAAATAAATGTTTTACTTTTTAAAACTTTTACTGTTGAAAAAACATTTCCAGTAAAGAAAAAAAAATGTTTTGCGCCAAATTCTATATATTTTTGGGACACAACTGCAAACTTCAAGGAGATGGTCTGATGGGGATTCGTGTTGTCATCGGCCTCCCTCCTTGCTTGAGGAACAACAGAGGAGCAGTAGAGAACAAACGAGGAAAAGCTCACCCCTCTTCTGCCATGTCATGATGATACTTGGACCACTTATTAAGATGTGCCTTTTGTTAAGTAAATTAGGTGATCAATGAGCTGAAAAGGAGACTGGAGTGAGACTTTCAATATTGATTGTTGGGAGTGTTAAGTAAAATAAGCTATGCCCATTTCAATTTTTCTTTATGCTTTTGTTTAGGAAATTATTGTCATATTCAGGGAAGTTAGCAGACTAATTCATTGACGCTGCCTTGTGACATACAGTACCTCCCAGAACTGCATTGAGTTTTATTTAGCAAGTAACCTCTTCACTAAATGATACCAAGTATTGTCTGTTATTTAACAGGCCCAAAAACAAGTCATTGACCTGAGAGACAAATGCGAACGCCTGGAAAAACTGAAGAGTGCGCTGACCGAAGAACGAGCTGCTTATATCAAGAAAATCTCCCAGAAATCTGGTAATGGGCCTTACATTTGACTATCCTCTCCTCTCCAGTCTCTTCCTCCGGTAACACTGGCCTGCTGTCTCTCTCTACAGGAAAGACAGAGGAGCTCATCCTCAGGAAACTTCAGGACATCTCTACCAAACAGAAGAACATGGACGTGATGTTCAAAGGGAAGCGGAGAGCGGCGTCCTCAGCCCCCTCGTCATCAGTTTTACCCAATAAAGCCATCTCACCCAGCAGCACTCAACAGCCTAAGCCAAAATCCCTGGCTCCCGGTCTGAAGTTAAAGGTGGTACCCACCCCTGTCCCACACTCTATCCCCCCACAGCCTGCACCCAAACAACCCAAGACAAGTCCCATCATCTCCCCACCATCCAGGAAAACCCTCTCAACGTGTCGTTCTCCAGGTGAAAGGACAAGACCTAACATCCTGTCTCGTAGGAAACCACAACCTCCCTTAGGTAAGTCACCCCTCTCTCTGACCGTGTTGCTGTCTTGCTGCACCAAATGGGTCAGGCTGACTGCAGATCTAGAAACTGAACTTCCATGGGAAGAAATAAAGCACTGTCAATCATTTGCATTTTGTTTTTCTTCCTCCCCAACAGATTCCCCACCTGTTCATGCTCGGTTTCTCCCTCCTCAAATGCTGTCTATAGTGGGGGGAGTGATACCATCTCCGCAGGGGATCACTAAGAGCACAATGCAGCCTGCCAGTTCTCTGCTGCCGGTAGGACGCGTCACTGGAATCGAAATGCAACAGTCTCTAATACCAGGTAGGCTTTCAGTGACTCAATGTACTCAAAGTACAAAGTGCATACCACTTTTTTTGTTGATTTTGATTCTGATTCTTCTTAAATTTCTTTTTTTAGGTGTCGCTTCAGTTACCATCTGTATCCCCTCAATGTCACAACCCATTTCTCTCACTCCACCTCGTAATATCCTCAACAGGGGAGGTAACTTCCGACACGTTTTTACCGCTTGGATGTAGATATCTGTGAATCTGATTAGGTTAGCTGAATGTTATGCCATTGAGACAAAAACCTTTATTTTGTTTCCTATTTTTCAGTTCCTCATATCGCCAATGTGATTTCACTGGTCAAAGCCCCTCCAGGTGTGTCAGGGGGAGCTCCGAGGAGGCCATCTCCAGTGAAGGGTAAGGGAAGTGGACTGGAGGACGGGGAGGTGCTGGGGAAGCAGCTGGACCACTCTGGATACGGTGTAAAGATCAACGGCGCAGACAGGAACTCGGATGAGGAGGACGAAGACAACGAAGAAGGTGACGTTGAAGACGAGAGTCTGACGTCTCTCCTCAACGAGATCGTCTTCCTCAATCAGCAGATGACCACAGACAACATCAGCCCCAGTGGTCTTCCAGTGGTCACCCACAAACCAGCCACTGAGCCTGGGGAGGTTGGTACGGACCGGTCCTCACCACCACCACCACCGCAGGCAGAGAAGGAAATCATCAGAGATGGAGATGACGAGCGCTCCCTCAGCCCCTTGTTTCTGAGACTTGACGAGGACCTTCTGGGGCTGAAAGAGAGACAAGGCCAGGATGAGGCTTCCAAAGGCCCAGGCCTGCCAGTGCCACAGGCAGAGGACCTTAAAGTGGGTTCTGGATCCAACGAGAAACCATCAGACACAGGTTCTGCTCCTGCTCCGATTGTCAATGGGCACAGCCCACAAGGACCAACATGCACTGCAAAAGGTCACGGTGTACTTCAAAAGGCGTTGACCCCGCCTCCACTGCTGCAGATGAAAGTTGGCGTGGCCAAGGTGCTGGAGACCAATGATATGCCGGGGGATGCCCTAGCCCCGCCCCCGCTACTGCAGATGAGGCCAATGCCGAGGCTAGCCCCACTAGGACTAAAGAGCAACCCTCAGACGTAGAACTAAGCACCAACTAACTCGTGGTCAATGTTGTAGCCATCTCTCCTCAAGACCCTTACTCGCATGGGTCGTAATCATTTGTCACCAAACTGACTGAAACAGGGTTGGACTTTTACCTGAACTTGTCCAATAAGAAATGTTCATTTTTGTTTTTCTGTTGCAAAAATTTTTGCCACGATGTGCTGTAATAAATATGACCCTTATGTGGCTCAACCAATCAGGGATAACTACATTTAAAGGTACAATGTAGCCATTTTTATCTCTGTCAAATAATTTCTTGGTAACAATTAAGTAGCTTACAATGATTGTTTTCAGTTAACATGGTCAAAAATAGTTTCTTAGCAAAGAGCAATTTCTTATGCAAATTTGCTAGGGGAAAACGAGCGGTTATTGGTATATTAACTTATTTATTTCCTGGGGACGTCAACAGGCAGGCCAAAACACCATCCTACCAAAATGGGTAGAAATGTATATTCAAACCACTCTTACACTAAAAGCGCATGATCAGAATTTTCACAATTTCACAGTATTAATCCAACCTCATAGTGTGTAAATATATCTAAAACACAGGGCCTTTTGAGATCCTTGTAAAAAAACTGTTTTTATTTATGTCTTCTGCACATTTGTTTTGTTTTATAAGCGGCACTACCTAACGTGCCTATTGGATATCCAAAGATGTTTGTTTGTATCAATATATACATTATTTTGACTTGAAATGCAGACTGACATGACACTGTTCTGACAGTCAGGAGTCATGTTTTTCTCTTCAAATTCGTGGATTTGGCTATTTCAGCCACACCAGTTGGTGCAAATGTATAAAATCGAGCACACAGCCATGCAATCTCCATTGACAAACATTGGCAGTAGAATGGCCTTAAGAGCTCAGTGACTTTCAACGTGGCACCGTCACAGGATGCCACCTTTCCAACAAGTCAGTTTGTCAAATTTCTGCTCTGCCAGAGCTGCCCCAGTCAACTAAGTGCTGTTATTGTGAAGTGGTAACGTCTAGGAGCAACAACGGCTCAGCTATGAAGTGGTAGGCCACACAAGCTCAAACAGGACCGCTGTAGCGCGTTGCGTGTAAATATAATCAGTCCTCTGCTGCAACACTCACTACTGAGTTCCAAACGGCCTCTGAAAGCAACATCAGCACAATAATTGTTCGTTAGGAGCTTCATAAAATTAGTTTTCATGGCCGAGCAGCTGCACCCCAACCAAAGAACACCATGCGCAATGCCAAGTGTCCGCTGGAGTGGTATAAAACTTGCCGCTTTGGACTCTGCAGCAGTGGAAACACGTTCTCTGTAGTGATGAATCACGCTTCACCATCTGGCAGTCCGACGGACTAATCTGGTTTGGCGGATGCTGGGAGAACGCTACCTACCCCATTGCATAGTTTGGTGGAGGAGGAATAGTAGTCTGGGGCTGTTTTTCATGATTTGGGCTAGGCCCCTTAGTTCCAGTGAAGGGAAATCTTATCGCTACAGCATACAATGACATTCTTCTGTGCTTCCAACTTTGTGGCAACAGTTTGGGGAAGGCCCTTTCCTGTTTCGGCATGACAATGCCCCCGTGCACAAAGCGAGGTCCATACAGAAAAGTTTGTCGATCGGTGTGGAAGAACTTTACTAGCCTGCACAGAGCCTTGACCTCAACCCCATCAAACACCTTTGGGATGAATTGGAACGACGACTGCGAGCCAGGCCTAATTACCTAACATCAGTGCCCGACCTCACTAATGCTTTTGTGGCTGATTGAAAGAAAGTCCCTGCAGCAATGTTCCAACATCTAGTTGGGCTCCCGAGTGGCCAGCGGTCTAAGGCACTGCATCTCCGTGCAAGAGGCGTCACTACAGTCCCTGGTTCGAATCCAAGCTGTATCACATCCGGCCGTGGTTGGAAGTCCCATAGGGCGGCACACATTTGGCCCAGCGTTGGCTGGGGTAGGCCGTCATTGTAAATAAGAATTTGTTCTTAACTGAATTGACTAAATAAAGGTTACATTAAAAAATATATATATAAAAAATAAAGCTTTCTCAGAAGAGTGGAGGCTGTTATTGCAGCAAAGGGGGGACCAACTCCATATTAATGCCCATGATTTTGGAATGAGATGTTCGACGAGCAGGTGTCCACATACTTTTGGTCATGTAGTATATGAGGGTATGTTTGTGTATGTAGGAGAGCATGTATATGCATACTTATAAGGGTTAAGGTTTGTCATTTTGGTCACATAGTGTATCTAGAATCAGTTTAGCCTTTTAGATCATAAGGAATAAGCTTAAAATCGGACCCCGATCTGTTGCTTTTCTTCCCCTTATTTTAAAGAGGAGATGCAGTGAATTTCGCATAATATTAAGCTACCAGGAACTCTACATTTTAAGGGTGTCCAGTATGTTCTGGTTTTAGAGTATATATCTACCATCAGAGCAAGATGATCTGTAGACAGATAGCCGATAGTGCTGATGCTGTTTGTGTTCATAGTACTGTTGAGTGTATATGACTGTTTCAGAGGCCCTGTCTCCATATTGGAGTAGAGTAGGCCCTGTCTGCCATATCTTTGTGTTTGTTGCAAGGAAAGTTCTCGGTCGTAGTGAATTAAGCCTTAAAGGTTAAGGGACATTTTTCATCTGTTTTTGTATGGCACGCTGTTTGCTACACTAACCACTGTGTGCACTGCAGACAAATCTCAACCTAAACTTAATAAGCAATATCCTAATAGGTCCCTGTAGGATGAATAGGTCATTGAATCTGCAGTCCTTGTGACCTTTTTAAGAGCAACTTTACTTGTTTAGTGATGTATGTAATAATCGGACCCTGACATTCACTATATAATAGGAGTAGAGAAGGCTCTCCCAAATGGCACACTATTCCCTATATAGTGCACTACTTTTGGTCAAAAATAGTGCACTTTATAGGGAATAGGGTGCAATTTGAGGGAGAATGTATTTGGTGTTAAATTGAGGGAAATACATTTGCTGTAATTATTTTTATGCTGCTAAGAGGTAAGCTTGCAGAATTAAAAGCCAACCCTCTTGTTAAACAGCATCAATACTTTTTTTTGCTAGAAGCATGAAGTGTAGATTTAATTTCTGTATAAATTATAAAATACATGTTTTTATAATAATAGGCCATGTAAATAATTACTTTTTTCCCCCCACTTTTAAGACTGTTTTTCTTCTTCTGATAATGGAGTTGTTTTTGTAAATGTATTTCTGATATTTTTATATGGTGTCAATAACCGTTATGTTTAGGATGTTGGCATAAGAGAAATGAAGACTCCTTGAAATAAAATCTAATAATGAATGTGGGCTGCCTAGATATACATTTCGGACGCAGTTACATTGTGTTATATGATCTGAACAGTAATATTACTCTAAAGATTGAGTGACTTACTGTAACTGTACATATTACTTCGAACATATATGAAAAGGTATTTCAGGAATATTGTGAAATAACATGCATGGGTAGCTGATCGTTAAAACGCTAAGTAATCTTCTCATGTTGGTTTCATTTGCCCTTTTTAAATATGTGGGAAGAGAGAGCTCTGACATTTTCCCAATTGACCCATGGGATCTAATTGCAAACTAATGACCTTATTCATTACCGGGCAATATCTTTAATTTCCCATGCGAAATTGAATTCGTAGCAAATGCGTATCCCAAATGGCACCACATTTCCTATATAGTGCACTATTTCTGACCAAAGCCCTATGGGCCCCGGTCAAAAGTAGTGCGCTGTAAAGTTAATGGGGTGCGATTTGGGACGTAGCCATGATCTTCTGAAGTAATGATGCCATGGTGTGATAAAAAGCTGGGAACAAAGTTGCAGAACACTTAAAAGGTTCTCTCAAGTACAGCTGCGTTCTTCAAGGGTAAGTGTTGATCAGAACTATCTCCATGTTACTTCAGTTTTATCATACATGTTTCAGTTATTTCTTCTATGTTGTCTGAAAGTTTGCTCAAAGTTGTTTAGGAATGTTAGAATGAAGACATTTATTATGCTTGTTATTGTTACAAAAGTGTTATTTCATAACAGAAATTAGAATATTACTCTAGAGTATGTCTTTCCCAGTGTATTGCCATTTTATTATACATTTGACTGATGATTTGAATTTGTAATTGTTTGATCTGACACATTTGTTCAATTATCAGTTGATACAGGAACTCTGTTCAAAAGAATATGTCTGAAAAGGACTCCGTCCCCAGCTGGTTATTGCGAAGAAACAGCACATTGTCAATTATTGAAGACCTTTCCCTGCCCTTAGTCCCCTTCGAGGACTGCAGCTCAACCCGCAACTACGCTGCAACCATCATTCCTCCATTCTACCATACCCTCTCACTGCTCGGTATCTTTGGAAACGTCTGTAGCCTGGTGATCTGCCTCAAACCGTCTCGACCTTGGAGTATCGGCTCCATCGGAGTACTGAACCTAGCTCTGTGTGACCTAGCGTACCTGGCCTCCATACCGCCCAGGGCTATCTATGTAAGTGAGAACTATGACTGGAGCATGGGCAGTTCACTGTGCATCCTGAGTAACATACTCCACTTTGTAGGTCTGACCTCCAGCACCATGTTTATCTGTGTTGTCAGCACCGACCGCTTCCTGGCTATTGTCTTCCCACTCGAGTCACGGATGGTCCGCACCCCCCGCAACGCTGCCCTGGTCTCACTGCTCCTATGGGCCATCACCGTCCTGCTCATTTACCTAAGCTATCCTAACATCAACTACAGGGAGCGGAAGAGCGGCATCCGCTACTGTGGAACTGTGGTGACCTCAAGGTTCAGGTACAGCGCAGCCACCTACAATCTGTTATCCTACTACTCTGTGCAGGTGTCTGTTCCCTTGTTCCTCATCATCCCTTCCTATGTGAAGATTATAGCCCGGATGAGGCATTCGCGGCAGCAGTGGGCTGCAGGCAACATGCAGGGCCGGGGGGACAAGACCATCTGGCTGATTGCCGTTTTCATAGCCAATTTCTTTGTGTGCTGGGTACCAGGGCAGTTGCTCCATATTATAGCATGCATCATCTTCTTCACGTTGTATGACCACACTAATACGTGTAGGGTGGCCAATGTTGTGAACCTCCTAGTGGAGTCATCCCAGTTACTCTACTGCCTCAATGCTATTCTGGATCCCTTTATTTTCCACATCCAAGAGGGGCTTTGGGAGCTGGTCAGTAAAGCATTGGAGTCTGTTGGTTGTAGAGTCTGTTGGGATAATTATGCATGGAGTGGAAAGAAACATTTTGGAGGACCTCCTTCAGTCAGTGTAGTCCAACTGAGCTGAGATGGGCTTTTAGATGCATTTTGTCTGCGGTCTGCTGCTAGAGTGATGCAGAGAAAATGTAGGCAATGATGCATGCATTTAGCCTGGTTACCAGTCTGTTCAGCTATTACATTCCACTCCAGAGACTGGGCTTTCTTAGAATATTCATATTACATCTGTTTTTTTTCTTCAATCATTTATGTTTTGGTGACATTTTTACAAGTATGTGGTACATTTTCACAACTCATAATACAAGACTCAAAACAGATCATCAAAAAGGCAGTTAAAAAAACAAACATCAATTGACAAACTATTTTGGTTTGTCTACTATATACAGATTTTGAAGTCTATAGAATGGAATTGTATGTTTGTAAAGTATACAAATATATACCATACTTATATACAGTACCAGTCAAAAGTTTGCACACACCCTACTCATTCAAGGGTTTTCTTTATTTTTAATATTTTCTACATTGTAGAATAATAGTCATGAAATAACACTTTATTTTATTTATTTCACCTTTATTTAACCAGGTAGGCAAGTTGAGAACAAGTTCTCATTTACAAATGCGACCTGGCCAAGATAAAGCAAAGCAGTTTGACACATACAACGACAGTTACACATGGAGTAAAACAAACATACAGTCAATAATACAGTATAAACAAGTCTATATACGATGTGAGCAAATGTGGTGAGATAAGGGAGGTAAAGGCAACAAAAAAAAAGGTCATGGTGGCGAAGTAAATACAATATAGCAAGTAAATGGAATGGAGTCATGTAGTAACCAAAAATGTTTTTAAACATATCAAAATATATTTTAGGTTCTTCAAAGTAGCCACCCTTTGCCTTGATGACTGCTTTGCACACTCTTGGCATTCTCTCAACCAGCTTTACCTGGAATGCTTTTCCAACAGTCTTGAAGGAGTTCCAACATATGCTGAGTACTTGAAGGCTGCTTTTCCTTGGCCAAATAGTCCTTACACAGTCTGGAGGTGAAAAACAAATGATAACCAGCATGGCTAAGTGTGCCTTGAATTCTAAATAAATCACAGACCATCACACCACCACCTCCATGCTTCACGGTGGGACCACACATGTGGAGATCACTCATTCACCTACTATGCTTCGTACAAAGACACTGCGGTTGGAACCAAAAATTCTCATTTGGACTCATCATACCAAATGACAGATTTCCACCGGTCTAATGTCTATTTCTCATGTTTCTTGGCCTAAGCAAGTCTCTTAATGGCGTTGGGTTTTTTTCACACTGCTTTACTACAGTAAAATTGCATTGGCCAGGAGTATACTATGTTCCCTGCCATTTATGTAGCAGATTCTTTCATCCAAAGTGACTACAGTAAATGCTTAAAATCAAACCCTGTTGTTACGAGTGTCATTCACAACTGAGCCACACAAGAACATTACGATACTTTAAAACGCAATACATGGTTACCATATGATTGTGGAAGATGTCTGCACACCTTGTTTGCCCACACATGGGATAGAAAAAAATGGACATTTGATTTTCAGTCAATTTTGATGGGTAGTGCAAGTGAAAACAGTGCAATGTACTGTGACTTACAGTACTGTAGCATATTACTGTCAGCCCTTCAAGGGACAATTTTGAAACATGTATCTTGCATTTTTTTTTTTTTCATTGGATTAATGGGTTGTTAAAACCAACTACATTGAGAAGAAATCATAATGTTGTGTTTTGGTGATTTAAACCAATGTTTGTTATATTTCAACAGTGAACTTATATTTTGTATCAATGGTTACTGTATGTGGTGAAAGATGTCTACAAGCAAAATTAATGCACAATGAAAGGTTTTGAATGCAAGACCGAATGTGTTACAAGGAGTTTTGTACTAAAGGTTTTTAAAATTCACCGAATACTTGTGAAAATGGCACCAAAGCGATTGAAAAAGAGCTCAATGAGATCTGATTTGATTAACCTCGCAGCTGTCCTTCATTCCAAAGCTTACGCAACTATTGGAACTCGTCAGTTATTTTCTCCAGCAACCGTTTTATTTTTGTCAAGACGAAACCGTTTTCACATTTTGACTTTGACTGTAGTATCTGTCAAAAATGGCTAGCTCGCGTCGTGTCTAAATTCTGAAACTAAATATACACCCACTACTAAACGTATTAACGTTCCTATCTCACAGCAACGTTTTTAACTGTTATAATTCAAATGATATTGTCGTGTCTCCACGTGTTATGGACACAGTTTAATGAGCGTTCTGATAACCAGCCGAAATAGCTCAGTTGGGAGAGCGTTAGACTGAAGATCTAAAGGTCCCTGGTTCGATCCCGGGTTTCGGCAGGCAATATTTTTGGGGCCACGAGTGGCGTAGTGGTTTAAGACATGCATCTCAAGTGGTGTCACTAGGGTCCCTGGTTCGAATCCAGGCTGTGTCACATCCAGCCGTGATTGGGAGTCCCATAGGGCAGCGCACAATCGGCCCAGCGTCGTCCGGGTTTGGCCTGGGTAGGCCATCATTGTAAATAATAATTTATTCTTAAAGGATTTGCGTAGTTAAATAAAGAGTAAATAAATCAAATGTAAAAGACAATGAGCAACTCAACGTCCCCTACCCCCCATCGAAGTTGAACGGTAAAATGCGGTTGAGGTTTCGCGTAGGAAGTCCCAAGGATCCCGGATAGCACTAGCCCCTTGGCACATGACACTGAGTACAATGAGTGGAATGTTTGTCAGACTGGTACGAAGACCAGCATGCATTGGTGTCTGGGAAAGATGTAATATATTGTCAATGTCATTTCAAAGCCATGTTTGTTAAATTGAGGTCTAAGTAATGTATAAAAAAAGGAAACTAAAACTCTTTAAGTTATGTGTTTGTCAGTGATGAAAAGGTAAATAAAAGGTTGAAGTCTTAAATAAAATATTCGAAAAAGTTTTACAATGCAACTAGAATTCTCTGTTTACATATAAATTAATAAAAAGCGGCTTTCAACAACTGTTTTCTTTCAAATTGTGCATTCGAGTGTAGAGTACTAAAACCAATTTACTGTTATTAAAAGGACGAGCTGCACATGAAATGGAGTCGGACAATTTCAACCACTAGATGGCGACATTGACTTGGTGAGCTGCTGCTGGTGAGATCTGGGTCAGAATGCTTTTCCAAAGTAATCAACAGATGACTGTCAAATGTTGACGCTTGCTACGAGGCGAGACTGAGGTCTGCCCTGACAGTCCTGTCCAAAATTTCTTCAACAACGGGAAAGTAAAATACAGATATAAGTGTCGCAAGCGGTTGTCATTCAACCCTGCATGGAATAAACAGAAAAAGATTGATAGAAGCGGCAAGGTAGCTAGCTAGCTGGCATGTCACTGACAGTGCTTGGGGGCTATACACAACCTTAGCCTACAGTACCTAGTTAGCTTGCTAACGTTGTTGAATGGCATGCTCGTAGGCAATAGCACTGGGCATATTCTTCTTTAGCATGTGGTTTAGCTAACGGCAGTATCTTTCTTGCCCAATGTGGGGACGAAAGAGACAGCTGGGACATTGGCAGAAAGCTTGGCTAGCTGCAGTAGCTAACCAATAACTGGTATTGTGCCGCAGATCCAGTTTCACCAATGGCAGTTCTCATCGCGGAGGACGCAATGACACAAGACTAGGAGCCGCGGGGTGACTGACAGTCTTCAGGAACCCGACCATCGAAGTAGCTAGCTACTACTGCTGACAATCTGGGAACATGGACAATTTTTCCAAATGCATCCAGAGAAATATCTCTCCCAGTGGATCAGAATGTAATGCAAGAAGGACGGATCATGTAGAAAAGCTTTCCAGGCAGACCAGGGCATGTAATGAACGGGAACCGCACACATCATGCCAACATAACACGCAACGCATTGAACCAGAAGGAAGCATGACAGCAAATTAACGTTTATTTTATCTTTGTATTTATTTTGCTGAACAACATTTGGTTTAGTCTGGCTATCATCACTGGTTCCCAGATTTAATGTACTAGTTCTATCAACCGATGTCTGAGATCAGTCAGAATTTAGATTTCATGATGACGGTGGAGGGTTCCACAATAAAGAGTCGGATCAAAAATCTTCTCCGCTCGCCATCTATCAAATTGAGAAGGAATAAAGATCGGAACCATAAAGAGAATCTCAGTAACAAGGTATGTATCCGGTGTGGATAGGATCAGTAGTAGACCATTATAACCAGCTTGTAGGTTTGCTCTCAAACACAACGAGCGACCTTCCAGGCAATATCGCGATAATGTTTATATAGGCCTAATTGAAATAGCGTTAATCTACAGGTAAAATTACATGATCAGCACATTGCTTTCCAGTGGAAATAATTGTCTGGCTCCTCATAGAGTCCAGAAACATTACATATTTAGGGAAGTGTGTCACTGATCATAAACCAAAAACATTTACATTGCATGCAGGCTTATTCCCCCTTGCAGAACAACCCCATGGAGGTTGTTCATAGCATTAATCCTCATCCCTCATAGTAGCCTAGTCTTGCAGTTAACTCCATATATCTTCATCTTGAAGTAATTGGTTACAACTAGTATATTACTGTCCCAATTGCAGTTACAGTGATTCCTATGGACAAAGGCTAGGATATTTGCAACTGTAAGTTGATTATATAGGAGAACTGTTCCCTAGTGTTGCTCCCTTGGTGTTGACGTGAGAAAATGGCATGTGACACACATGGCTTGTGACACCTACCTCTCACAGACAGCTGTGATCCTTCCATTCACATGTAGGATACAAGCTGCCTGTGTTTTCTCTCTCACAAAGGCACACACGTGATGTGTGCCTGACTGAACCCCCTACAAAGCAATAAAGAAAAAAAAACATTAGCCAAGTTAAGTTGATAACATTTTTAATGTATTTTATGTAACCTTTATTTAACTAGGCAAGTCAGTTAACAACAAATTCTTATTTACAATGAAGGCCTACAAAAAGGCAAAAGGCCTCCTGCGGGGACGGGGGCTGGGATTAAAATATATATATTTAAAATAAAAATATGGACTACATAAACAACACTACATAAGAGAGACCTAGGACAACATAGCATGGTAGCAACACAACATGACAACAATATGGTAGCAACACACCATGGCAGCATCACAACATGGCAGCAGCACAAAACATGGCACAAACATTATTGGGTACAGGCAATTGCAAGAAGGTAGAGACAACAATACATCATGCAAAGCAACCACAACTGTCAGTAAGTGTCCATGATTGAATCTTTAAATGAAGAGATTGAGATAGAACTGTCCAGTTTGATTGTTTGTTGGCTAAATCTCCATCTGTGACAATAACACTGTACATTTGAAGTTTAAGTCCAAGAATGTAATCAATATGACAAGGTTTCATGTATAGTAAAGGCCATTTTATTTGTAGGTGTAGACTAACAGTGAAATGCTTACTTACTGGTCCTTTCCAAATAAAATGTCATTTGAAACATGCACCGTATACAGCAGGTGTAGACCACCGGGTAGCCAATAAATACTGACATGAAGACTAAATAAACAGTGAATAACAATGAAGAGTCAAAATAACATGACTATATAGGGAGTAACACTGTTGAATCGATGTGCAAGGGTACGAGGTAATTGAGGTAGCTTCACTATATATACAAAAATGTGTGGACAGCCTTTCAAATGAGTGGATTTGGCTATTTCAGCCACACCTGTTGCCGACAGGTGTATAAAATCGAGCACACAGCCATGCAATTTTCATAAACAAACATTGGCAGTAGAATGACCTTACTGAAGAGCTCAGTGACTTTCAACGTGGCACTGTCATAGGATGCCACCTTTCCAACAAGTCAGTGTGTAACATTTCAAAGCTGCACCGGTCAACTGTAAGTGCTGTTATTGGGAAGTGGAAACGTCTAAATAAATACAAATATACACAAAATACCCCATAATGACAAAGTAGGTTTTCAGAAATGTTTGAAAATGTGTAATAATAATAATAATAATAATGAAATACCTTATTTTCAAAGTATTCAGACCCTTTGCTATGACAATCAAAATTGAGCTCAGGTGCATCCTGTTTCCATTGATCATCCTTGAGATGTTTCCACAACTTGATTGGAGTCCGCCTGTGGTAAATTCAATTGATTGGACATGATTTTTCAAAGGCACACACCTGTCTATATAAGGTCCCATAGTTGACTGTGCATGTCAGAGCAAAAACCAAGGTAAGAGGTTGAAGGAATTGTAGAGCACCGAGACAGGATTGTGTCGAGGCACAGATCTGTGGATGGGTACCAAACAATTTCTGCAGCATTGAAGGTCCCCAAGAACACAGTGGTTTCCATCATTCTTAAATGGAATAAGTTTTGAACCACCAAGACTCTTCTTAGAGATGGCCTCCTGGCCAAACGGAGCAATCGGGGGAGAAGGGCCTTGGTCAGGGGGGTGACCAAGAACCCCGATGGTCACTCTGACAGAGCTCTAGAGTTCCTCTGTGGAGATGGGAGAGAACCTTCCAGAAGGACAACCATCTCTGCAGCACTCCACCAATCATGCTTTTATGGTAGAGTGGCCAGGCGGAAGCCACTCCTCATTAAAAGGCATATGACAGCCCGCTTGGAGTTTCCCAAAAGGCACCTAAAGACTCGCAGATCATGAGAAACAAGATTCTCTGGTCTGATGAAACCAAGATTGAACTCTTTGGCCTGAATGACAAGTGTCACTTCTGGAGGAAACCTGACACCATCCCTACGGTGAAGCATGGTGGTGGCAGTATTATGCTGTGGGGATGTTTTTCAGTGGCAGGGCCTGGGAGACTAGTCAGGATCGAGGCAAAGATGAACGGAGCAAAGTACAGAGAGATCCTTGATGAAAACCATCTCCAGAGCACCTCAGACTGAGAGCGAAGGTTCACCTTCCAACAGGACAACAACCCAAAGCACACAGCCAAGACAATGCAGGAGTGGCATCGGGACAAGTCTCTGAATGTCCTTGAGTGGCCCAGCCAGAGCCTGGACTTGAACCCGATAAAAACATCTCTGGAGAGACCTGAAAATAGCTGTGCAGCAACGCTCCCCATCCAACCTGACAGAGCTTGAGAGAATCTGCAGAGAAGAATGAGAGAAACTCCCCAAATACAGTTGTGCCAAGCTTTTGGCATCATACCCCAGAAGACTCGAGGCTGTAATCGCTGCCAAAGGTGCTTCAACAATGTACTGAATAAAAGGTCTGAATACTTATTTAAATATGATATTAAAGTTTTTTATTTGTAATAAATTAGCAAACATTTAAAAAAAAAACAGTTTTTGCTTTGTCATTATGGGGTATTGTGTGTAGATTGATGAGAAAAAAAACTATTTATTCCATTTTAGAATAAACCTAACAAAATAAACCTAACAAAATGTGGAAAAAGTCAAGGGGTCTGAATTCTTTCCGAAGGCACAGTATGTAGGGGTAAAGTGACTAGGCAACAGAATAGATAAGAGACTGAGCTGTAGCAGTAGTATATGTGGAGCAGTAACAGCAGTGTGTGTGTGTGTGTGTGTTGGGGTGTAAGTGTGTGTGGGTAGAGACCAGTGTGTTTGCATAGTCAGTGCAATGAAGTTAGTTAAAAAAATATTATAGAGGTCGACCGATTTATGATTTTTCAACACCATACCGATTATTGGAGGACCAAAAAAAGCCGATAGCAGTTAATCAACCAATATTTTTATATATACAGTATATCACAAAAGTGAGTACACCCCTCACATTTTTGTATATATTTGAGTATATCTTTTCATGTGACAACATTGAAGAAAGGACACTTTGCTACAATGTAAAGTAGTGCGTGTACAGCTTGTACGGTATAATAGTGTAAATTTGCTGTCCCCTCAAAATAACTGGACACACAGCCATTAATGTCTAAACCGCTGGCAACAGAAGTGAGTACACCCCTAAGTGAAAATGTCCAAATTGGGCCCAATTAGCCATTTCCCCTCCCAGGTGTCATGTGACTCGTTAGTGTTACAAGGTCTCAGGTGTGAATGGGGAGCAGGTGTGTTAAATTTGCTGTTATCGCTCTCACACTCCCTCATACTGACTGGTCACTGGAAGTTCAAAATGGCACCTCATGGCAAAGAACTCTCTGAGGATCTGAAAAAAATAATTGTTGCTCTACATAAAGATGGCCTGGGCTATAAGAAGATTGTCAAGACCCTGAAACTGAGCTGCAGCACGGTGGCCAAGACCATACAGTGGTTTAACTGGACAGGTTCCACTCAGAACAGGCCTCGCCATGGTCGACCAAAGAAGTTGAGTGCACGTGCTCAGCGTCATATCCAGAGGTTGTCTTTGGGAAATAGACATATGAGTGCTGCCAGCATTGCTGCAGAGGTTGAAGGGGTGGGGGGTCAGCCTGTCAGTGCTCAGACCAGACGCCGTACACTGCATCAAATTGGTCTGCATGGCTGTCGTTCCAGAAGGAAGCCTCTTCTAAAGATGATGCACAAGAAAGCCCGCAAACAGTTTGCTGAAGACAAGCAGACTAAGGACATGGATTACTGGAACCATGTCCTGTGGTCTGATGAGACCAAGATAAACTTATTTGGTTCGGATGGTGTCAAGCGTGTGTGGCGGCAACCAGGTGAGGAGTACAAAGACAAGTGTGTCTTGCCTACAGTCAAGCATGGTGGTGGGAGTGTCATGGTCTGGGGCTACATGAGTGCTGCCGGCATTGGGGAGCTACAGTTCATTGAGGGAACCATGAATGCCAACATCTACTGTGACATACTGAAGCAGAGCATGATCCCCTCCCTTCGGAGACTGGGCTGCAGGGCAGTTATCCAACATGATAACGACCCCCAAAACACCTCCAATATGACCACTGCCTTGCTTAAGAAGCTGAGAGTAAAGGTGATGGACTGGCCAAGCATCTCCAGACCTAAACCCTATTGAGCATCTGTGGGGCATCGTCAAACGGAAGGTGGAGGAGTGCAAGGTCTCTAACATTTTCACTTAGGGGTGTACTCACTTTTGTTGCCAGCGGTTTAGACATTAATGGCTGTGTGTCGAGTTAGTTTGAGGGGACAGCAAATTTACACTGTTATACAAGCCGTACACTCACTACTTTACATTGTAGCAAAGTGTCATATATTCAGTGTTGTCACATGAAAAGATATACTCAAATATTTACAAAAATGTGAGGGGTTTACTCACTTTTGTGATATACTGTATATATGTAAGTAATAATGACAATTACAACAATACTGAATGAACAATGAACACGTTTATTTTAACTTAATATAATACATAAAATCAATTTAGTCTCAAATAAATAATGAAACATGTTCAATTTGGTTTAAATAATGCAAAAACAGAGTGTTGGAGAAGAAAGTAAAAGTGCAATATGTGCCATGTAAAATGTTTAAGTTACTTACTTACATGAGAACATATGAAAGCTGGTGGTTCCTTTTTAACATGAGTCTTCAATATTCCCAGTTAAGAAGTTTTAGGTTGTCATTATTATAGGAATTATGACGTGTCGACTATTTCTCTCTATACCATTTGTATTTCATATAACTTTGACTATTGGATGTTCTTATAGGCACTTTAGTATTGCCAGCCTAATCATGGGAGTTGATAGGCTTGAAGTCATAAACAGTGCTATGGTTCAAAGCATTGCTAAGAGTTGATGACAAACGCAGTAAAGTGCTGTTTGAATGAATGTTTACGAGCCTGCTGCTGCCTACCACCGCTCAGTCAGACTGCTATATCAAATCATAGACTTAATTATAATATAATAAACACACAAATGCGAGCCTTTGGTCATTAATATGGTAAAATCACGAAACTATCATTTCGAAAACAAAACGTTTTTTCTTTCAAGTGAAATACGGAACCGTTACGTATTTTATCGAACGGGTGGCAACCCTAAGTGTAAATATTGCTGTTACATTGCACAACCTTCAATGTTATGTAAAAATTCTGTAAAATTCTGGCAAATTAATTACGGCCTTTGTTAGGAAAAAATGGTCTTCACACAGTTTGCAACGAGCCAGGTGGCCAAAACTGCTGCATATACCCTGACTCTGCTTGCACTGTGAACGCAAGAGAAGTGACAATTTCTCTAGTTAATATTGCCTGCTAACATGCATTTCTTTTAACTAAATATGCAGGTTTTAAAAATGTATACTTCTGTGTATTGATTTTAAGAAAGGCATTGATGTTTATGTTTATGTTTAGGTACATTTGTGCAACGATTGTGCTTTTTTCACGAATGCGCTTTTGTTAAATCGTCACCCGTTTGGCGAAGTTGAAGTAGGCTGTGATTTGATGACAAATTAACAGGCACCGCATTGATTATATGCAACGCAGGACAAGCTAGTTGTCCTAGTAATATCATCAACCATGCTTAGTTAACTTGTGATTATGTTAAGATTTGTTGTTTGGCCTGGCCTGGCTCAGACTTATTACGTGTTACAAAAAAAAAGACATTGAGTGACTGTGTGACTAGCACCTGTTCTCTCTCTCTCCTCTCTGCTACAGCGACCACCACAGAACATCAAAGTGTTTATCGTGCTGTCTCTGCTGCAGCGACCACCACAGAACATCAAAGTGTTTATCGCTCTGTCTGTGTTGCTTAAGCTGCAGTATAATTACAGCCATTTCTGACTGAAAAGTTTTGTTACCGTAATCCCTCATGTGTATCGGAAAAACATTCCTTATTCCCTCAACCATTGCTCTCTTTATGTGACACATTAATGCACCACATGTACGTGAACAAATAAGGCCTGACCTATAGTATATCGTAATCACATCAATAAATTGGTTATAACAAACTCCGAACACCATAAAATAGAGGCAGAGGACGTGACAAATAAATCCAAAACGAGGGAATGTTTACTGGTTTCTCATGAGGTAAAGGGGAAGTCGGATGTGTGGAATGAATTTGACTAGTTGTAGAAGATACTGGAGATCAACAAAAATATGGTAAGGAGAAAGCACTGCGTGCATATTATGTGTCCCAAACTGGTGCTGTTAGATTACAATATAATTTTCTAACCGTTTGGAAAAATGTAAATGACACTAAATACATTATAAGCATACCAGACAGTGGAGGCTCCTCAGAGGAGGAAGAATAGGACCAAATATAAAAATAGTGATAGATTTTTAGATAAAACTATATTAAATATTCACAGCACCAAATAATTGATTAAAACACACTGTTTTGCAATGAGGGTAGCACCATGGTGTAGCTGGAGGACAGCTAGCTTCTGTCCTCCAACATTGACTTCAATACAAACCTAGGAGGCTCACGGTTCTCACCCCTTCCATAGACTCACACAGAAATTATGACAACTTCGGGAGGACGTCCTCCAACCTATCAAAGTTCTTGCAGCACGAACTGACATGTTGTCCACTCAATCAAAGGATCAGAGAATTAATCTAGTACTGAAAGCATAAGCTACAGCTAGATAGCACTGAAGTACATAACGTGTTGAGTAGTTGACTCAAAGAGAGAGAAAGACAATAGTAAAACTTTTTTTTTACAATTAATTTCTTCAAAAATGAAGGAGAAGCAAGAGAGCTTTGTTATGTAGTATTTTCTTTTCACTTACTTAGCTAGCATTCAAATGCAGCTAATTCATTTAGCCTACTCAAACATCCGGCTCAAAAAGAGAGGGATGCTATGTTAGCTAGCTGGCTATCGCTATCCAACACCGTAACTGTACACACTGTACTGCGTGATTGTAGCTGGTTTACGAATGCGTTAGTTGAAGTAGTAATGTTGACTCTGACATAAGATGGTGACAACAATGTAGGCTGTGTGTAGTGGTTAGCGACCATCATATGAAGGTTTGGCTTGGAAAGGTTTTTTTCTCCTGGTCACAGACAGCTGGTGAGTTGTGCACTAAAGTCCACAAGCGAAGGGAAAAGGTGAAACGAGAAGGTGTTTGTATGTGGCTGCTATGAAAGTTAGCTGTGTTTGTGTGTAACCAGGGTTGTATTCATTGCGCCAATTCTGTTGAAAAACATAATTAAACGGAAGCAAACAGAACGAGACAGGGATAAACATACCTGAATTTGTCCAATAGACACTCTTGTTTGCAACTGTTGGACTAATGATTACACCCTAGATCAGGTAGATGCAGGCAAGAGTGCCCAAGGAGGTCTTGAATGTGTCGCTGTCTGTCACCTTGAGTACTCAAAATTATCTCGACCTGTGCACCTACAATGTAAACTTTCATTCATAGGCTAGGTTGTAGCAACCTCATGATGGGTATAGGGAAAATTGTAGTATCATGTAGTTGCCTAAACCTATCAATGTTACATTGAACTGGTTGAATGGAATATGATTTACTGTCATCCAATATGGTGTAATAGAAATAAGGCCATGCTCATTAAAAAAAAGTTATCCTCCCCCATCTTAAATGGCACCGACCACCACTGGTACCAGAGAGTTTGTTGTAACGTTTTTTTGCTAATCCTCTATTACAGCAAAGACTAAAACCAGTCACGTTCATTCGTGAATGCAATTTCCGAAATGGAACAATTTATTTATTGTTTAAGCTAATTATTCAAGGCTCGCTTTATTTTAATTTTAAAACAAATGCTTGATTTGCATTTCAAATCATAAATGCTGTGTGATGATATGAACAAATGAATGTTTGATCCAGTATCCTATATACTGTAAGTATTAAAATGTAGGCCTAAGTAATTTACGGTATTAAGACTTAACAGGATGTGCTCTTAGGCCTATAACGCTATTGTGGATATACAAGGCTGCTTTACTAAGGCTACTAATGAGAATCACATTACTTATTATTATAATGCTGATCCTAATAGTAATAATAACAATAAGAAGGATATCAAGAAAAAGGAGCGTTATATTTTTTTCTGACAATGTGGAACAGTGTAAATAACACTAAAGAAATTATAAATAATATCAGAGACTTTGTAAAGCCTTTATTACAGCAAAGCAAAGATTAAAAACAGCCGAATCTGTGAAATTGTTTACTTGACAATGGAATTGGGGCTCATGAAATCAGTAGGCTATTAAACAAACACTCAAACAGGCAACAGAAGCAGGATCTGTCTTATTTCTGTAGATATACACTACCGTTGAAATGTTTGGGATTATTTAGAGATGTCCTTGTTTTCCATGAATACATACATGAAATTAGTTGCAAAATGAATAGGAAACATAGTCAATATGTTTACAAGGTTGTAAATAATGATTTTTAATTTAAATAATAGTGTCCTTCAAACTTTGCTTTCATCAAAGAATCCTCCATTTGCAGCAATTACAGCCCTGCAGACCTTTGGCATTCTAGTTGTCAATTTGTTGAAGTAATCTGAAGAGATTTCACCCCACGCTTCCTGAAGCACCTCCCACAAGTTGTATTGGCTTGATGGGCACTTCTTACATACCATACGGTCAAGCTGCTCCCGCAACAGCTCAATAGGGTTGAGATCCGGTGCTGGCCACTCCATTATAGACAGAATACCAGCTGACTGCTTCTTCCCTAAATAGTTCTTGCATAGTTTGGAGCTGTGCTTTGTGTCATTGTCCTGTTGTAGGTACCACGCTTAAGGTAAGACCCAGGTGCAGACAGTGTCAAAATAACAGAAGTTTATTATTTTGAACAGGGACAGGCAAAAGGACAGGTCAAGGGCAGGCAAAGTCAGTAATCCAGATAGGTGGGGTGAAGGTACAGGACGGCAGGCAGGGTCAGGGTCAGGTGAGGCAGAGGTCAGTAATCCAGATAGGTGGGGCAAAGGTACAGGACGTCAGGCAGGCTCAGGGTCAGGTCAGGCAGAGGTCAGTAATCCAGATAGGTGGGGCGAAGGTACAGGACGTCAGGCAGGCTCAGGGTCAGGTCAGGCAGAGGGCAGGCAGGAATGGTCAAAACCGGGAAACAAGAAAACAGGAACTATAGCAAAGACAGAAGCAAGGGAGAAAACGCTGGTAGGCTTGGCGAACAAAATGAACTGGCAACAGACAAACAGAAAACATAGAGGCGACACCTGGAGGAGGGTGGAGACAATCACAACGACAGGTGAAACAGATCAAGAGGAAATTGGCTCCAATTAAGTGCCGTCCATAGGGTCCATGGCTTTGCAAAATGGAGTGATTGCCTTCCTTTTTCAAGATCCCTTTTACCCTGTACAAATCTCCCACTTTACCACCACCAAAGCACCCCCAGACCATCACATTGCCTCCACCATGCTTGACAGATGGCGTCAAGCACTCCTCTAGCATCTTTAAATTTTTTTCTGCGTCTCACGGTTGTTCGTCTTTGTGATCTGAACACCTCAAACTTAGATTTGTCTGTCCATAACACTTTTTTCCAATCTTCCTCTGTCCCGTGTCTGTGTTCCTTTGCCCATTTTAATCTTTTCTTTTCATTGGCCAGTCTGAGATATGTCTTTTTCTTTGCAACTCTGCCTAGAAGGCTAGCATTCCAGAGTCGCTTCTTCACTGTTGACATTGAGGCTGGTGTTGAGGACTTGTGAGGTGTCTGTTTCTCAAACTAGACACTCTAATTTACTTGTCCTCTTGTTCAGTTGTGCACCGGGGCCTCCCACTCCTCTTTCTATTCTGGTTAGAGCCAGTTTGCGCTGTTCTGTGAAGGGAGTAGTGCACCGTGTTGTACAGGATCTTCAGTTTCTTGGCAATTTCTCACATGGAATAGCCTTCATTTTTCAGAACAAGAATAGACTGACGAGTTTCAGAAGAAAGTACTTTGTTTCTGGCCATTTTGAGCCTCTAATCGAACCCACAAATGCTGATGCTCCAGATACTAAACTAGTCCAAAGAAGGACAGTTTTACTGCTTCTTTAATCAGAACAACAGTTTTCAGATGTGCTAACATAATTGCAAAAGGGCTAATGATTAATTAGCCTTTTAAAATTATAAACTTGGATTAGCTAACACAACGTGCCATTGGAACATAGGAGTGATGGTTGCTGATAAAATGGGCCTCTGTACGCCTATGTAGATATTCCATGAAAAATCAGCCGTTTCCAGCTACAATAGTTATTTAAAACATTAACAATGTCTACACTGTATTTCTGATCAATTTGATGTTATTTTAATGGACAAAAAATTTGCTTTTCTTTCAAACAAAGACATTTCTAAGTGACCCCAAACTTTTGAACAGTAGTGTATATGGATGATTTATAAAGCCAGGCACATTTATCAGTTAGGCTGTTGATTATTAACTAAGTTTGGGTTTCCTCTCTACTCACTTTTCTTAGACAATAAGGCACAGGTTGTTTTCTAGTCTCCTCATTCTGCTGCTGCCTCCACCGCATTGTTCTCAACACCAATATGCTGGTTAACTTTGCTATTATCCACATAGCAACATGGTCTAGGAAAAGGCGCCAATTCAATAGCGCACTGATGTGTTTCAGAACCGCGGACAGCGACCACTATCCAACGCGGGGGAAAGCGCATTTGTTATAAAATAATATTATTTTTATTAGTGTTGCAACAATGTTCTTATGTAATATAACCATATACAATTTCAGTAGCACTGTGCCATCCCCGCGGTCTCCACAATGGATTAGTCCACTCAGACAGGCACGAATCAGAGAGGTGTCTTGTACACCATGATATACACAGTTGGACACACCTACTCATTCAAGGGTTTTTCTTTTTTAAACTATTTTCTACATTGTAGAATAAAAGTGAGGACATCAGAACTATGACATAACACATATGGAATCATGTAGTAACCAAAAAGGTGTTAAACAAATCAAAATATATTTGACATTTTAGATTATTTAAAGTTGCCACCCTTTGACTTGATGGCAGCTTTGCACACTCTTGGCATTCTCTCAACTAGCTTCATGAGGAATCCTTTTCCGACAGTGTTGAAGGAGTTCCCACATATGCTGAGCACTTGCTGCTTTTCCTTCACTCTGTGGTCCAACTCATCCCAAACCATCTCAATTGGGTTGAGGTCGGGTGATTGTGGAGGCCAGGTCATCCGATATAGCACTCCATCACTCTCCTTGGTCAAATAGTCCTTCCACAGCCTGGATGTGTTGAAGCCATGCTACTTCTTCCTATTGTCTGTATTTAGTTTTGCTTAATGATATATACATAATGTGAGTCATCAGCCTTGCTGTGGTTGTTTTATTATTGAAGTGAGCTTCATTAATTTGTTTTCTTAGGGTGTAGGCCAATAAGAGGTGATGGAAAGCTTTTGCAGACAGCCTACTGGCTTAGTGTGAAGCACTCTGGAGTAGGGAGTCAGACAAAGGAATATGCCACTTTTGTTTGAGTACGAGGGAAGTAAGGAGTGGATTTTCTTGTTATCCTGGGGCTGATTTATTTCTAAGGTAGTGAGTGGAGCTCTAAAGATTACTCACTGTATGTAGCCTTGAACCTATAGTAGCATTAGTGGATGGATCCCAAATGACACCCGTTTCCCTCACATAGTGCACTTATTTTGACCATTCCATAGATCTTTGGTCCATAGACCCCCAGTCCTTAACGCTTGCAAGCCTACCTATAACATGATGCAGCCACCACTGTGCTTGAAAATATGGAGAGCGGTACTCAATAATGTGTTGTATTGGATTTGTATTGTACCAAAAATGTATTGCTTTGGGGTTAGGGTTAGAATACTATAGTACAGTTTCAGAGGATACTACCAAATGTTTCGGCCCTACCGATCTACCCTCTGGCGTCTGCTCCCCTATTCCTTCATCAGTTTTTAAAATAGAATTTAGCCGTGATAGCGAGCGGGGATGCAGACCCAGTTCAGTCTTCTGTTATTACATTTGTACATTGGAGCAGCACACAGAGCGAGCAAAGTTGGTACATTGGCCTGATATAACCAAGAGCACAGGCCAATCTAAGTTCGCTGTCACGCTGCAGTGCCAGGAAGGAAAACCAGTATGGCGACAGGCATGCGTGCTTTACAGCAAAGAAAACGTCTCTAGCTCAAATGGTTAAGACAATATGATGGGATTTATCTGTTAATTGAATGATTAGAATATTCCACCCTGAAACCATATAATTGTATGGAATTGATTAGAATGTATAAAATTATAATCAATAAATGTGTAGTTCTAGTCAGAATTAGGGTCAAACAATATACAGTGCCTTGCGAAAGTATTCGGCCCCCTTGAACTTTGCGACCTATTGCCACATTTCAGGCTTCAAACATAAAGATATAAAACTGTATTTTTTTGTGAAGAATCAACAACAAGTGGGACACAATCATGAAGTGGAACGACATTTATTGGATATTTCAAACTTTAAAAAAAAATCAAAAACTGAAAAATTGGGCGTGCAAAATTATTCAGCCCCCTTAAGTTAATACTTTGTAGCGCCACCTTTTGCTGCGATTACATCTGTACGTCGCTTGGGGTATGTCTCTGTCAGTTTTGCACATCGAGAGACTGAAATTTTTTCCCATTCCTCCTTGCAAAACAGCTCGAGCTCATTGAGGTTGGATGGAGAGCATTTGTGAACAGCAGTTTTCAGTTCTTTCCACAGATTCTCGATTGGATTCAGGTCTGGACTTTGACTTGGCCATTCTAACACCTGGATATGTTTATTTTTGAACCATTCCATTGTAGATTTTGCTTTATGTTTTGGATCATTGTCTTGTTGGAAGACAAATCTCCGTCCCAGTCTCAGGTCTTTTGCAGACTCCATCAGGTTTTCTTCCAGAATGGTCCTGTATTTGGCTCCATCCATCTTCCCATCAATTTTAACCATCTTCCCTGTCCCTGCTGAAGAAAAGCATGCCCAAACCATGATGCTGCCACCACCATGTTTGACAGTGGGTATGGTGTGTTCAGGGTGATGAGCTGTGTTGCTTTCATGCCAAACATAACGTTTTGCATTGTTGCCAAAAAGTTCAATTTTGGTTTCATCTGACCAGAGCACCTTCTTCCACATGTTTGGTGTGTCTCCCAGGTGGCTTGTGGCAAACTTTAAACAACACTTTTTATGGATATCTTTAAGAAATGGCTTTCTTCTTGCCACTCTTCCATACAGGCCAGATTTGTGCAATATACGACTGATTGTTGTCCTATGGACAGAGTCTCCCACCTCAGCTGTAGATCTCTGCAGTTCATCCAGAGTGATCATGGGCCTCTTGGCTGCATCTCTGATCAGTCTTCTCCTTGTATGAGCTGAAAGTTTAGAGGGATGGCCAGGTCTTGGTAGATTTGCAGTGGTCTGATACTCCTTCCATTTCAATATTATCGCTTGCACAGTGCTCCTTGGGATGTTTAAAGCTTGGGAAATCTTTTTGTATCCAAATCCGGCTTTAAACTTCTTCACAACAGTATCTCGGACCTGCCTGGTGTGTTCCTTGTTCTTCATGATGCTCTCTGCACTTTTAACGGACCTCTGAGACTATCACAGTGCAGGTGCATTTATACGGAGACTTGATTACACACAGGTGGATTGTATTTATCATCATTAGTCATTTAGGTCAACATTGGATCATTCAGAGATCCTCACTGAACTTCTGGAGAGAGTTTGCTGCACTGAAAGTAAAGGGGCTGAATAATTTTGCACGCCCAATTTTTCAGTTTTTGATTTGTTAAAAAAGTTTGAAATATCCAATAAATGTCGTTCCACTTCATGATTGTGTCCCACTTGTTGTTGATTCTTCACAAAAAAATACAGTTTTATATCTTTATGTTTGAAGCCTGAAATGTGGCAAAAGGTCGCAAAGTTCAAGGGGGCCGAATACTTTCGCAAGGCACTGTAGCTAGTTTTTGTCTTTATGCTATTTTCAAGACAGACTGTCTGAGCAAACTTCGGCGCCGACCTGACTAGAGATTTGGGAGAGAACGGGGAGGGGTCTCAAGGTCTCCCTAATCTCTGTCGGCTGGGTAGTGAGACAGTATGTGCGTAGGATACCTTCTGTTAGTGTGAATGTGTGTGCGTACCAGGGCATTGTGTGCTAATGTTAGTGTGAATGTGTGTGTGTAGCTGGACATTGTGTGGTAATGTTAGTGTGAATGTGTGTGCGTAGCTGGACATTGTGTGCTAATGTTAGTGTGAATGTGTGTGCGTAGCTGGACAATGTGTGCTAATGTTAGTGTGAATGTGTGTGCGTAGCAGGACATTGTGTGCTAATGTTAGTGTGAATGTGTTTACGTATGGATGTGTGTGCGTGAGAAGCCAGTATAAAATTAATTGTTTTGTATTCTTGACTTTAGAACGTTCCCGTGAATGACTATTGTAGACTGGGCGTCTGTCTGTTTTCATTTCAATCAGTGTCTTACAAATCCTGATTTAGCAGACTGAGCAGTTTAATTGAATTGGTTTATAAACATTGAGAACATAATTCTCGTGACAATGACCCATACAACCGGAGCTACCTTATTAATACCTGGACGCTAATTATTGGTTTGATAACAAACAACGCCGTTCAGTCATGTTATCTAGCTAGCTAGCAGCCTGGTAACTTGATATTAGATCGAGGCAAATTTGATCGGCACTGGAAGAAAGGAAAAGGGTATTACCACTACGGACTTGACTGCAATGTGGGCCTCAGTTAATCTTTCAATCACCTACATTGGTATATGCTCCTAAAAACCAATGAGGAGATGGCACGTGGGTATATGCTCCTAAAAACAAATGAGGAGATGGGAGAGGCAGGACTTGCAGCGTGTTAAGCGTCACAAGTAGAACCAAGTTCTGTTTTAGCAGCTCGTTGATGCGTGCGAGCAGTGTGGGTACAATGATTGAAATGCATGTATTTGTACATTTATTTTGCTACACATGTGACGCGAGTGGTGTGGTCAGCATGTAATATAAGCCTAAACTATATAAAACAATCTATCTCTTTCTGGTGCTCCTTACACTCTGTTTGGTGCCCAACGTTGGGAACAGTGTGTGTATGTGCTTGTGGGAGAGAAAATGGTATGTGTGTTTATGTGAGAGGAGGAGACAGAGAGAGTGTGTGATGGAGGATGTGTGTTTTACAGCTGAAGAGTAAACATGGTTTCATGCAGTGTTTTCCCCATACTGCCACAATGACATGCAAATCATTATGCGTGTAGAAAACATTAGGAATGTGTGTTTCCATTCATTTTATTGTGGAGATGTAATAAGCTTTGTGTTATTTATTTTTCAGGTCACATTAGAGAAGGTGCTGGGGATCACAGCATTTGGGAACCGTGCTTTGGCCTGCGACCCTCGCTCCGGACTTGTGGCCTACCCAGCTGGGTGAGTGACCGTGGTGAACACCCGTTACACACCAAAACCACACCCAACATCTGCACCTAATTTGTGGAGAAATCCACAGAAATATGTGACAATGAATGTGTAGTAGTACAGGGAATACGTTGACTGTGTATGCCTAGTCCTGCACCTTGTTTAAATTCCCACATCTTGTCCTTCTGCTACTTGTTTAGTCAACTTCAATGCAATGTTTGTTGTTCTTTTTTCTGTTGTCTTTCCATGTCATTTCAGCAAGCCATGACACCCACCATATCAGATTATTTAAAAATTGTTTCTGTGGTTAGAATTCCTAAACATTATTTTGTTAAAATAACATTTGGTCTTTGAGAAATTAAGCTAATATTAATTACATTTATTGCATTTTAATTTATAGGATTCAGATAATATTCAGTAAATACAGTACCCAACATCTGATTTGGACCAAACTTCTTCCTACCAGTGGGTAAGAAATTATGAATACCCAAATAAATTCTGAAGCCACCCCATGCAAATCCCACCCCAACAACCAGTATAAGGTATCAGTTGTCTATGTTTGACAATTAGTAGGAAGCTGCGGCTTGGAGAATTGCTTCTCCAACTATGTAATGTATTCCCAGTGAATCTGCTGATGTTTTCTTTTCCTGTTAAGAGAAATAAATCCTTCACAGAGTTCAAGTAACAGACACATCTCAACATCAACTGTTCAGAGGAGACTGTGAGAATCAGGCCTTCATGGTCGAATTGCTGCAAAGAAACCACTACTAAAGGACACCGATAAGAAGAAGAGACTTGCTTGGGCCAAAAAACATGAGCAATGGACATTAGACCGGTGGAAATCTGTCCTTTGGTCTGATGAGTCCAAGTTTGAGATTTTTGGTTCCAACCGCTGTGTCTTTGTGAGATACAGAGTAGGTGAATGGATGATCTCTGCATGTGTGGTTCCCACCATGAAGCATGGAGGAGGAGGTGTGATGGTGAGGGGGAACTTAGTGACACTGTCAGAATTTATTTAGAATTCAAGGCACACTGAACCAGCATGGCTACCACAGAATTCTGCAGCGATATAACATCCCATCTGATTTGCGCTTAGTGGGACTATCATTTGTTTTTCAACAGGACAATGACCCACCACACCTCCAGGCTATGTAAGAGTTATTTGACCATGAAGGAGAATGATGGAGTGCTGCATCAGATGACCTGGCCCCCACAATCACCCGACCTCAACCAAATTGAGATGGTTTGGGATGAGGTAGACCGCAGAGTGAAGGAAAAGCAGCCAACAAGTGCTCAGCATATGTTGGAACTCCTTCAAGACTCTTGGAAAAGCATTCCAGGTGAAGCTGGTTGAGAGAATGCCAAGAATGTGCAAAGCTGTCATCAAGGCAAATGGTGGCTACTTTGAAGAATCTAAAATCTTAAATATATTTGATTTGTTTCACCCTTTTTGTTTTCTACATATGTGTTATTCCATAGTTTTGATGTCTTCACTATTATTCTACACTGTAGAAAACAGTCAAAATAAAGAAAAACCCTTGAATGAGTAGGTGTGTCCAAACTTCTGACTGGTACTGGATGTGCCTGTGCACAGCTTCACAAATTACATCTTGGCAAAAAGCTATTAATTAATTAAAGATGAACTGGTCTGGTCCCCATAGATGTATCCCTTTTTATGAGTAAAACATTAGGCTATATAGTAATGGTTCACTAGCTCTACCTGCTCATATTCTTCAGAATATGAGATTTTTCTGGATGCTAGTCTGATTGACTAGCATCCTGTCCAAGGGGGTGTACTTGTAGCCTACATCAAGCTGCTTTAGGCTGCAGAAACAGGAGATTGTCTATGCTAAGCCTTACTCTAGTCTGTCTGTAGTGTTGTTGTAGTAGTAAGTAGCCTTATATCATTGTGGGACTGTTCCATTCTACTGGCACATGATGTTATGAATCCTATGTGGTTTCATAACTGATAGGCCCCCAGGGCCGGCTGGTTTTATCACCAAGACGCGCATCCATACAGCACAGTCATATATGTGGGTATGGGGAAACTGGAATATCAGGATCCCAATTTGTTGAATGCTGAGTGTGTGACGAGGGAGGATATTTGTTTGATTTACAATGGCCTTGTTGTACAACTAGTTTCGTCTATGACGACTGAAGGATATCAGCATTTGCTGCAAATGTCTTAAATAACACCTTTACATACCCCTCTTTATTGTAAGAACATTTATGGCAGAACCTGAATGCAGCACACTTTAGGTCAATTTCCATTGTGCTATATATACAGTGCAACCTAGAATGATGGGTGCGTTCGTAAATTCACTCTGGCTATCTACTCCGATTTTGGAGCTCTCTCGTCTGAGTGTGTCAGAGCGCAGCATAACTGATAAATTTATGAACGCTCAACACCCGTTGAATATGGCCGCTGTCAGTAAACGCTGGCAAAAAAAGCGTAATTAAATTGTTGCCAGTGGTGGTACAGTTACAGTCACCAACGCTCTGGATAACATGCCCTAGCAGAGATGGAGCAAATGGCACTCCAGTGTGAATTTACGAACACACCCGATCCGATATGTGCGATTATTGAACAGGATAGTACTGTATGGGGTTTGAATGAATGTATGGCTGGGTCCTCTGAAGCAGCATCTGTCGTGTATTGGTTAATTTGGATCCTTTTGCCGAAGCAGCAGCTATTGTTCCTGGGATCCACACAAAAGCATAAAACGCGACGAGCAACAAAACACTGATGGACAACAACTGTCTCACGTTTAAATACAATGATTTACAAACAACACAACTAAAGATTGTGTGTGTCACAGTCCCTAATGTGCCATGAGATGTTTTATATTTTTTTTACATCAAATTTAGCTTTTTGCTTGAGAGATGCGATCATCGCTCCTTATAATACTGTGCATTGCCTTGCTGCAAATTTGTGTTGGACTTGGGGACTGTGAAGAGACCTCTGATGGCATGTCTAGTGATGTGGAATAAATGTCCTCAGTGAGAATTAAATGTCCTACTGCTGGATAAATCTAACATGCATGAATAGATGTGTGCCACAGACCCTCATCCTGACCGCACCGCACTGCAGCAAACTGGGTCAGTAGTAGCACTGTGTGTGTGTGTGTGTGTGGGGGGGGGGGGGGTTGCATGTGCGTATGTGTGAGGGGAATACTCCTTAGACCACTCTGCTCCGGAGAAGAGGAGTGGGCACTGCTCTGCCTCTGTGCTGCATTGCAGCTCTCTGCTGGAGGGTCTTACTGCAGCCTGAGCCTTTGTAACTGCAAGCTTGCAAATAAGCCTGCTGCAGAAGGATGCTGTAAAGACTTAAGGCAATGGATGGACAAAATAAGAAATGCAGAGGAGAATACAAAAATACAGCTCAAATGAATGCTTCGACTACTAAGAATAGCCTGAATCCTGAGGCAGTAAATATTTGGCTCCCATGGTTCACTTAGAAAAGAAAAGCTGCACACTCTCATGGCTACAATGCAATACATTTAATAGATTTGGACAGCTACAGTGTGCTGCCTTCAGGGTTTCAGCAGATTTAAGCAGCATAGCTGGCACAGAGCTCAGGGAAACACTAGTTCTCACCATCATTGTTAGCCACTTACTCTGGCCGTACTGGGCAGACAGGACAGGAAACTTGCAGTACGGGCAGATTAACAACGAGGTCATCCAGTCTGTCTCAGCATGAACAGAGGATGAGAAATAAGACAGTATCAGCATGGGGGAGGGGTAGGGTCTGGAGTGGACTGGCAGATTGGAGGGTGGTCTCTGTCTCTCCTCTCTTGGGTTGGAAGGAAACTGATATCCCCTCCTTGTTGACGCCACAGACCCTGCGGGGCTTTCTCATCTGAGAGGCTTGACCACCTGTCAGTCTGCTAAACCAACCCACCAGATGGCTGATAGGTGACTGATGATGATGATGGTAGAAACCGTGTGGCAATACTTTTACTCAGCCTACCATGAATTAGCCATAGGTATAGGCTCTTATTTTAACTTGTTTTTCAAATGATTTTTGAACGATGGCCTCTGAAATATACCGATAGGCCCAATGTAGACCGCACATTCTGAAGGAGCCTATGACTTAACCTGTCGGATAAGTAAATATTTTATTTATATTGCTGTGAAGTCAGAATAGTTTCACAAGATTATGTGCTTGCTACCATGTTGGACAGCAATAGTTTTATTGCTGTGAAAGTACAGAACCAGTCAAACGTTTGGACACACCTACTCATTCCAGGGTTTTTATTTATTTGTACTGTTTTCTATAGTGTAGAATAATAGTGAAGATATCAAAACTATGAAATAACACATATGGAACCATGTAGTAACCAAAAAAGTGTTAATCAAATCAAAATATATTTTAGATTCTTCAAAGTAGCCACCCTTTGCCTTGATGACAGCTTTGCACACTCTTGGCATTCTCTCAACCAGCTTTACCTGGAATGCTTTTCCAACCGTCTTGAAGGAGTTCCAACATATGCTGAGCACTTATTGGCTGCTTATCCTTCACTCTGCGGTCCAACTCAATCCAAACCATCTCAATTTCGTTGAGGTTGGGTGATTGTGGAGGCCAGGTCATCTGATGCAGCACTCCATCATTCTCCTTCTTGGCCATTGTCCTTTTGAAAAACAAATGATAGCCCCACTAAGGGCAAACCAGGTGGGATGGCGTATCACTGCAGACTGCTGTGGTAGACATGCTGGTTAAGTGTGCCTTGAATTCTAAATAAATCCTGACAGTGTCACCAGCAAAGTACCCCCACACCATCACACCTCCTCCATGCTTCACGGTGGGAACCACACATGCAGAGATCATCCATCCACCTACTCTGTATCTCACAAAGACACAGCTGTTGGAACCAAAAATCTCAAATTTGGACTCATCAGACCAAAGGACAGATTTACACTGGTCTACTGTCCATTGCTCAAGTCTCTTCTTCTTATTGGTGTCCTTTTAGTAGTGGTTTCTTTGCAGCAATTTGACCATGAAGGCCTTATTCATGCAGTCTCCTCTGGACAGTTGATGTTGAGATGTGTCTGTTATTTGAACTCTGTGAAGCATTTATTTGTGCTGCAATTTCTGAGTCTGGTAACTCTAATGACCTTATCCTCTGCAGTAGAGGTAACTCTGCGTCTTCCTTTCTTGTGGCGGTCCTCATCATAACGCTTGATGGTTTTTGTAATTGCACTTGAAGAGACTTTCTAAGTTCTTGAAATGTACCACGTTGACTGACCTTCATGTCTGTAATGATGGACTGTCTTTTCTCTTTGCTTATTTGAGCTGTTCTTGCCATAATAGGGACTTGGTCTTTTACCAAATAGGGCTATCTTCTGTATACCACCCCTACCTTGTCACAACATAACTCATTGGCTCAAATACATTAAGAAGGAAAGAAATTCCACTTTTAACAAGGCACACCTGTTAATTGAAATGCATTCCAGGTGACGACCTCATAAAGCTGGTTGAGAGAATGCCAAGAGTGTGCAAAGCTGTCATGAAGGCAAAGGGTGGCTACTTCGAAGAATTGCAAATATTAGATAATTTTGATTTGTTCAATCATTTTTTGTTACTGCATGATTCCATATGTGTTATTTCATAGTTTTAATGTCTTCGCTATTATGCTACAATGTAGAAAATAGTAAAATTACAGAAAAACCCTTGAATGAGTAGTTGTGTCCAAACTTTTGACTGGTACTGCATGTGTCCCAAATGGTACCCTATATGCTGTTTAGCTATTGATTAGGACACATAGTGCACTCCTTTTGACCAGAGATCTATATAGGGAATAGGGTGCCATTTGGGATACATTCAATGTCTGCAGAGTAGTGTTCTTTTCTAGTTGGGGAAAACATGCTTAGTCTGACGAAAGCATAAGACCTTTCGTAATGCTTAGCTTAATTGTAGTCATGTTACTGTAGTCATGCAATTTTGTCTACCAAGCACTCCAGCTTGCAAGGGAGAGAGTGCAGCACATATTCTTCAAGAGATACTGTGAATTTCTGATTCATGGCTTTGCTAATAAATAGCCAACTGTGTTTATTTGACTGTGCTTGCAGACACAGGATGAACAGCAGTGTCTGGGATAGACAAAACAGGATAGCAGTCGACAGTTTGTGCTGGCCTAGTACTGCAGTCTGCCCTGTGTGAAAGAGAACGTGTAGGATTATTTTGCCTGAGAGAGGACGCTCACCTTGATTACTCAGCCGTCCTCCTAAGGTCATTGATCTGAACCCTGTTTGTCAATCCCATCACATTCTCTATATAAATACATACTCCAATCCAATAATGATGTTATAGATAGATGGATAGATATGCTAGATACTAACGACTCAATAACTTTCTCGCTTCCCCTGTGAACCCCAGTGGATCTATGGAAGGCGGAAGTATATGGAGTGTTTGTGGTGAGATGAGTAATGGGATATTGAAACATGAGATCATTCCCCTCCCACCCCCGTGGCTCTGGCTGAAGTAATGCCACAGAGTGCTGAAGTAATGCCACAGAGTGCTGAAGTAATGCCACAGAGTGCTGAAGTAATGCCACAGAGTGCTGAAGTAATGCCACAGAGTGCTGAAGTAATGCCACAGAGTGCTGAAGTAATGCCACAGAGTGCTGAAGTAATGCCACAGAGTGCTGAAGTAATGCCACAGAGTGCTGAAGTAATGCCACAGAGTGCTGAAGTAATGCCAGAGTGCTGAAGTAATGCCACAGAGTGCTGAAGTAATGCCACAGAGTGCTGAAGTAATGCCACAGAGTGCTGAAGTAATGCCACAGAGTGCTGAAGTAATGCCACAGAGTGCTGAAGTAATGCCACAGAGTGCTGAAGTAATGCCACAGAGTGCTGAAGTAATGCCACAGAGTGCTGAAGTAATGCCACAGAGTGCTGAAGTAATGCCACAGAGTGCTGAAGTAATGCCACAGAGTGCTGAAGTAATGCCACAGAGTGCTGAAGTAATGCCACAGAGTGCTGAAGTAATGCCACAGAGTGCTGAAGTAATGCCACAGCCATGAGGCATTCCTTTACCGCTGACGAAGGCTTTTAAAGCACAAACCAGATGACCACCAAGGCATTGAAGGAATTGACATCGTAGTGCACTCACTCAGCAACATGCAGCTTCTTTTCTACCTATTGAATGAGATTTTTTTTATTTAAAAAAAGATTTTACCTTTGTTTAACTAGGCAAGTCAGTTAAGAACAAATTCTTATTTTCAATGACGGCCTAGGAACAGTGGGTTAACTGCCTGTTCAGGGGCAGAATGACAGATTTGTACCCTGTCAGCTCGGGGGTTTGAACTTGCAACCTTCAGGTTACTAGTCCAATGCTCCAACCACTAGGCTACCCTGCCGACCCAGATGACAGCACAGCAGATAGGGACAGGAGTTGTTCTGTGGTGGGGTCTCCCTCCCTCCAGCCCAGCTGGCCTGCATTTCCTGTCTTCCCACAAGTCCTCTGGCTGCTCTCTGAATATGACACCAGCAAGTAGGCAGCCTAAAACACGCTCCGGGAGCCTAGGTAATCAATCACTGACTGAGCTTGTGTCCCAAATAGCACCCGAATCTCTACATTATAGTGCACTACGTTAAAGGGCTCTGGTCAGAAGTAGTGTCCTGCAAAGGGAATAGGGTGCTATTTGGGGTGCATGCTGATTCTCTTTCTCTCTCTCGTTCTCTCTCACTGTTGTTTTATTTTTACACCGTGCCAGGCAGGAGAGCTGGCTGGCTGCTGGCCAGTTACCGTAACGTTCCCATTATTTATATACAACCTATGTGGCCGCAAGCAGAATCCCTTCCTGCTCCACACACAGCCATGGACCAGGGAGGGAAAGCCTCAAATCAAATCTTATTGGTCACATTCACATGGTTAGCAAGTGTTAATGTGAGTGTAGCGAAATGCTTGTGCTTCTAGTTCCAACAGTGCAGTAATATCTAACAAGTAGTGTAACAATTCCACAATAACTACCTTGTACACACAAATGTAAAGAGATGGAATAAGAATATGTACCTATAAATATATGGATGAGCGATGGCCGAGCTGCATAGGCAAGATGGAATAGATGGTTTAAAATACATTACTGTTGAAGTCGGAAGTTTACATACACTTAGGTTGGAGTCATTAAATCTCATTTTTCCACCACTCCACACATTTCTTGTTCACAAACTATGGTTTTGGCAAGTCAGTTAGGACATCTACTTTGTGCATGACACAAGTAATTTTTCCAACAATTGTTTACAGACAGATTATTTCACTTATAATTCACTGTGTCACAATTCCAGTGGGCCAGAAGATTACATACACTAAGTTGACAGTGCCTTTGACGGTGCCTTTAAACAGCTTGGAAAATTACAGAAAATTATATCATGGCTTTAGAAGCTTCTGATAGGCTAATTTACATAATTTGAGTCAATTGGAGGTACCTGTGGATGTATTTCAAGGCCTACCTTCAAACTCAGTGCTTCTTTGCTTGACATCATGGGAAAATCTAAAGAAATCAGAAAAGACCTCAGAAAAAAAATTGTAGACCTCCACAAGTCTGGTTCATCCTTGGGAACAATTTCCAAACGCCTGAAGGTACCAAGTTCTTCTGTACAAACAATAGTACGCAAGTATAAACACCATGGGACCACACAGCTGTCATAACTGCTCAGGAAGCAGACGCGTTCTGTCTCTTAGAGATGAACGTACTTTGATGCGAAAAGTGCAAATCAATTCCAGAACAACAGCAAAGGACCTTGTGAAGGTGCTGGAGGAAACAGGTACAAAAGTATCTATATCCACAGTAAAACGAGTCCTATATTGACATAACCCGAAAGGCCGCTCAACAAGGAAGAAGCCACTGCTCCAAAACCGCCATATAAAAAGCCAGACTACGGTTTGCAACTGCACATGGGGACAAAGATCGTACTTTTTGGAGAAATGTCCTCTGGTCTGATGAAAAACAATAGAACTGTTTGGCCATATTGACCATCATTATGTTTGTAGAAAAAGGGGGAAGCTTGCAAGCCGAAGAATACTATCCCAATCGTGAAGCACGAGGGTTGCAGCATCATGTTGTGGGGGTGCTTTGCTGCAGGGGGGACTGGTGCACTTCACAAAATAGATGGCATCACTAGGAAAGAAAATTATGTGGATATATTGAAGCAACATCTCAAGACATCAGTCAGGAAGTTCAAGCTTGGTCGCAAATGGGTCTTCCAAATGGACAATGACCCCAAGCATACTTCCAAAGTTGTGGCAAAATAGCTTAAGGACAATATAGTCAAGGTATTAGAGTAGCCATCACAAAGCCCTGACCTCAATCCCATAGAACATTTGTGGGCATAACTGAAAAAAGCGTGTGCGAGCAAGGAGGCCTACAAACCTGACTCAGTTACACCAGCTCTGTCAGGAGGAATGGGCCAAAATTCACCCAATTTATTGTGGGAAGCTTGTGGAAGGCTACCTGAAATGTTTGACCCAAGTTAAACAATTTAAAGACAATGCTATCAAACACTAATTGAGTGTATGTAAACTTCTGACCCACTGGGAATGTGATGAAAGAAATGAAAGCTGAAATTAATCATTCATTTTTTCATTATTCAGACATTTCACATTCTTAAAATAAAGTGGTGATCCTATCTGACCTAAGACAGGGAACTTTTACTCAGATTTAATGTCAGGAATTGTGAAAACTGAGTTTAAATGTTTTCTTTTGTGAACTTCCGACTTCAACTGTATATACATATGAGATGAGTAATGTAAGATATGTAAACATTATTTAAAGGGACTAGTGATCCATTTATTAAAGTGGCCAATGATTTGAGTCTGTATGTAGGCAGCAGCCTCTCTTTGTCAGTGATGGCTGTTTAACAGTCTGATGGCCTGGAGATAGAAGCTGTTTTTCAGTCTCTTGGTCCCAGCTTTGATGCAATTGTACTGACCTCACCTTTTGGATGGTAGCGGGGTGAACAGGCAGTGGCTCGGGTGGTTGTTGTCCCTGATAATCTTTTTTGGCTTTCCAGTGACATAGGGTGCTGTAGGTGTCCTGGAGGGCAGGTAGTTTGTTCCCGGTGATGTGTTGTGCAGACCGCACCACACTCTGGAGAGCCTTGCAGTTGAGGGCGGTGCAGTTGCCGTACCAGGTGGTGATACAGCCTGATAGGGTGCTCTCAATTGTGCATCTGTAAAAGCTTGAGGGTTTTAGGTGACAAGCCAAATTTGTTCAGCCTCCTGAGGTTGAAGAGGCACAGTTGCGCCTTCTTCACTGCATTGTCTGTGTGGGTGGACCATTTCAGTTTGTCCGTGATGTTTCCACCTTCTCCACTACTGTCCCGTCGATGTGGATAGGGGGGGTGCTCTCTCTGCTGTTTCCTGAAGTCCACGATCATCTCCTTTGTTTTGTTGACGTTGAGTGAAAAGTTGTTTTCCTGACACCACATTCCAAGTTCCCTCTCCTCCTCCCTGTATGATTGTCTCATCATTGTTGGTAATCAAGCCTACTACTGTTGTGTCGTCTGCAAACTTTATGATTGTGTTGGAGGCATGCATGGCCACGCAGTCGTGGTTGAACAGGGAGTACAGGAGGGGGCTGAGCACGCACCCTTGTGGGGCCCTGGTGTTGAGGATCAGCAAAGTGGAGGTGTTGTTTCCTACCTTCACCACCTGGGGGTGGCCCGTCAAAGTCCGAGACACAATTGCACAGGGCGGGGTTGTGACCCAGGGCCTCAAGCTTAACTTCTTATGGCTGGGGGGCAGTATTGAGTAGCTTGGATGAATAAGTTACCCAAACTAAACGGCATGCTCCTTAGTCTCAGTTGCAAATATATGCATATTACTATTAGTATTGGATAGAAAACACTCTAAAGTTTCCAAAACTGTAAAAATATTGTCTGTGAGTATAACAGAACTGATATGGCAGGCGAAACCCTGAGGAAAATCAAACCAAGAAGTGGCTTCTATTTTAAAAATTCCATGTTCCATAGCCTGCCTTTGCTCCATTTAAAGAGATATCAACCAGATTCTTTTTCCTATCGCTTCCTCAATGTGTCAACAGTCTTTAGACATAGTTTCAGGTTTTTATTTTGAAAATTGATCGAGAAAGATAACATTGCGTCATTGTATGGCCGTTTGCCAGCAGCGTTTTGTATGCGCAACAGAGTTTGGGCAGCCATTGCCTTTCCCTCTCCTCTCTTGATATTTTATCGATTATATATTTAAAAAACAACCTGAGGATTGATTATAAAAAACGTTTGACATGTTTCTGTGGGCATTACGGATACTATTTGGAATTTGTCCGCATTGTTGTGACCGCTCTTTCCTGTAGATTTCTGAACATAACACACCAAACAAACAGACATATTTTGGATATAAAAATAATCTTTATGGAACAAAAGGAACATTTATTGTGTAACTGGGAGTCTCGTGAGTGAAAACATCCGAAGATCATCAAAGGTAAACGATTAATTTGATTGCTTTTCTGATTTTCGGGACCAAGCTACTTGATGCTAGGTGTTCATAATGTTTTGTGGAGCGATCGATAAACTTACACAAATGCTTGGATTGCTTTCGATGTAAAGCATATTTTCAAAATCTGACACTGCAGGTGGATTAACAAAATGCTAAGCTGTGTTTTGCTATTATTGCACTTGTGATTTCATGAATATAAATATTTTTAGTAATATTATTTGAATGTGGCTCTATGCAATTCAGCGGTTGTTGATGAAAATTATCCAGTTAACGGGATGGCAGCAATAAGAAGTTAATGATGAGCTTGAAGGGTACTATGGTGTTGAATACAAAGCTGTAGTCAATGAACAGCATTCTTACATAGGTATTCCTCTTGTCCAGATTGGATATGGCAGTGTGATGGCGAATGCATCGTCTGTGGACCTGTTGGGGCTGTATGCAAACTGAAGTGGGTCTAGGTTGGCAGGTAAGGGGAAGGTGATATGATCCTTGATTAGTCTCTCAAAGCACCATGATGACAGAAGTGAGTGCTATGTGGCGATAGTCATTTAGTTCAGTTATCATTGCCTTCTACAGGAACAGTGGTGACCATCTTGGAGCACGTGGGGACAGCAGACTGGGATAGGGAGCGATTGAATATTTCCGTAAACACACCAGCCAGCTGTTCTGCGTGTGCTCTGAGGACGTGGCTTGGGCTGCCGTCTGGGCCAGCAGCCTTGTGAGGGTTAACACATTTAAATGTCTTAATCACATCGGCCACAGCGAAGTAGAGAGGGGGCCCGCAGTCCTTGGTAGCGGGCCGTGTTGGTGGCACTGTATTATCCTCAAAGCGCGCAAAGAAGGTGTTTAGTTTGTCTGGAAGCAAGACGTTGGTGTCCGTGACATGGCTAGTTTTCTTTTTGTAATCCGTAATTGCCTGTAGACCCCGCCACATACGTCTCGTGTCTGAGCCGTTGAATTGCAACTCCACTTTGTCCCTATACTGACATTTTGCTTGTTTGATTGCCTTGCGGAGGGAATAACTACACTGTTTATATTCGGCCATATTCCCAGACATCTTTCCATAGTTGAATGCGGTGGTTCGTGCTTTCAGTTTTGCGAAAATGTTGCCATCTATCCACTGTTTCTGGTTAGGGTACGTTCTAACACTCACAGTAGGTACAACATCTTCAATTCACTTCCTTATAAACTCACTCACCGAGTCAGCGTATAAATCGATGTTATTCTCGGAGGCTTCTCGGAACATTTCCAAGTCCGCATTATCAAAACAATCTTGAATCGTGGATTCCTATTGGTCAGACCAGCGTTGAATGGTTCTAGTCACGGGTACGTTCTGTTTGAGTTTCTGCCTATAGGACGGTAGTAGCAAAATGGAGTCGTGGTCAGATTTGCCGAAGGGAGGGCGGGGGAGGGCCTTGTATGCATCACGGAAGTTAGAGTAGCAGTGGTCCAGTGTATTGCCCGCGTGAGTGCTACAGTCAATGTGCTGATAGAATTTATGTAGCCTTGTTCTCAAATTAGCTTTGTTAAAATCCCCAGCTACAATAAATGCAGCCTCAATATGGTTTCCAGTTTACATAGAGTCCAGTGAAGTTTCCTTGAGGGCCGTCAAGGTATCTGCTTGGGGGAATATACAGTGGGGAGAACAAGTATTTGATACACTGCCGATTTTGCAGGTTTTCCTACTTACAAAGCATATAGAGGTCTGTCATTTTTATCATAGGTACACTTCAACTGTGAGAGACGGAATCTAAACAAAAATCCAGAAAATCACATTGTACGATTTTTAAGTAATTAATTTGCATTGAACTCATCAGTATGACAACAGCTTTCCCTCTCTCCTTTTATGGCAATTTTTTTTTACCTTACTGTTCCACTGAAAGTACTCTGGAAGAAAAACATTTTGCGTTTACAATTGTCTTACATAGGCCTACTTGCAGACCCCCTAAGACGATCTTTGTCAGCTGCTCTGTGGTAGTTAGGCTACTAGTAGCTTAGCAAACAGTAATATTGTGTGGCCACAGTACAGTTTCCCATGGTGCACCAGCTTCTTTTGTATTCCTTTCTGTCTGCACAATCTCAATGACGTCGTAGTGCCTTTGATTGTATCCCTTGTACACCTGGAGCACTTAAATTCAAAGGCTTTCTCAGCAGCTCTGATGATCACCCCAGTGCTTCGCCCTGATAAGTTGTCAGTGACTGAATATACAAGTCCTCTAAGTATCCTCTCATCTTCCCTGTTGCCATGTAATAGGATAAAAGGCCATCATTCTCTTTTAGTCTCTTTTTAGGAGGGTTACCCCACTGGGAGATGAAACAACAAATGGAAGTACCTTAAAAAGGCAACTCGGTTTTGCTTGGCCATGCAGCTCAGTGCTCATGCATTTACTTACTCCCACACATAGTGACTTTGTAACCGTGCTGTACGCTACTCTGATATTTAACCGAAAAAAAGTACAAAAGAGGGGTATTAAGTATTTATGTAACTTTATTTTAGTGCGGCTCATGGGTCATTCTTGGCTAGATGCTTGGTAAATAGGAATATCATGTTGTTGTTGTTGTCGTGACTCATTCCACACTTTCCACTGTAGCTTTATTGATGTTCACTGCTTACCTAACTTTTTTTTTTACTTACCTAACTTTTTTTTTAGCTAGAACTTTGCGGTATGAATTAGGAGTATACTGCTGAGCCTTGATTTTTGTAGTCATTCCCCTGAGTAGGCTTATGACTTCTGTAAGGCGATCAAAGAGGCGAAACAACCGTACAGAGACAAAGTGTAGTCACAATTCATTGGCGCGGACACGAGACGCATGTGGCAGGGACTTCAGATAAAGGGAAAACCAGCCATGTCGTTGAAACTGACGCCTCACTCACAGATAAGCTGAACACCACCTTTGCACCGCTTGGAGGAGAATAACACAGAGCCGCCGACGGAGGAATCTAACTTTCATTAAATCACGCATGCAATATAGCAAATTAAAGCTACATTAAAGCTACACTTGTTGTGAATGCAGCCAACATGTCAGATTTCAAAAAGGCTTTTCGACGAAAGCAAACAATGCTATTATCTGAGGATAGCACCTCTGTAACCAAAGAGAAGAAAAGCATATTTCAATCCTGCAGGCGCGACACAAAACGCAGAAATAAAAATATAATTCATGCCTTACCTTTGACGAGCTTCTTTTGTTGGCACTCCAATATGTCACATAAACATCACATATGGTCCTTAATTCCTTTTGATATATATCCAAAATGTCCATTTATTTGGCACGTTTGATCCAGAAAAACACCTGTTCCAACTTGCGCAACATGACTACAATATATCTCAGAAGTTACCTGTAAACTTTGCCAAAACATTTCAAACTACATTTGTAATACAACTTTAGGTATTTTTTTACGTAAATAATCTATAAAATTGAAGACGGGATGATCTGTGTTCAATACAGGAGGAAAACAAACTGTAGCTCGCTTTCTGGTCACGCGCTTCTATCTAACAGTACATTACAAGTGACCCTCGTTCTGAACAGGGCTACTTCTTCATTACACAAAGGAAAAACCTCAACCAATTTCTAAATGCTGGTGACATCCAGTGGAAGTGGTAGGAACTGCAAGAAGGTCCCTTAGAAATCTGGATTCCCAATGAAAACTCTATTGAAAAGAGAGTGACCTCAAAAAAGAAATCTGAATGGTTTGTCCTCGGGGTTTCGCCTGCTAAATACGTTCTATTATACTCACAGACATCATTCAAACAGTTCTAGAAAATTCTGAGTGTTTTCTATCAAAATCTACTAATGATATGCATATCTTATCTTCTGGGGATGAGTAGCAGGCAGTTGAATTTGGGCATGCATTTCATCCGGACGTGAAAATATTGCCCCCTGTCACCAATAAGTTAAGTACCCTGGCAGAGTGGTGCCGAGGACAAAACTGCTCCCTCTACGTCAACAAAACAAAGGAGATGATCGTGGACTACAGGAGACAGCAGAGGGAGTACGTCCCATCCACACCGAAGAGGTCGCAGTGGAGAGGGTTAAAAGCTTCAAGTTCCTCACCAAGGACCTGAAATGGTCCCACCACACTGACACCGTGGTGAAGAAGGCGCAACAGCACCTTAAACCTCAGGAGGCTGGAGAAATTTGGCATGGCCCTCACACTGTTGAACAGCCATCACATGCCGGCCACTGCCCAGTACTCTGCCTGGCACCTTAGACACTGTCTCTAGCCAGCGTCCGCCCGGTACTCTGCCCTTCATTCCAGACTCTGAAATTGCTGATTCTGATTTATTTTTTATATTTTGACTTTTTGAATTGTGTGTATATAGTTATTGTGTTGCTATATATCACTGCACCTGCGATAACATCTTGAAATGTGAGTACACCAATAAACCAATCGACTTTGATTTGATTGATTTGTTAGTCTAACCTCTCTTCTCCTCTCCCCTGCTTCTTCCCTACAGATGTGTGGTGGTGCTGCTGAACCCCAAGAAGAACAAACAGCATCACATCCTCAACAGCTCCAGGTGAGGGTCCGTCGTCATACTGTATGGCTGCTGCCTCCTGTTCGGTCAGTCACCCCCAGGCAGTCAAGGCACACTAGGGGAATGGATGGATCCAGACAGCTAGTCACTGTCACTTAGGCTTAAGGGTTCGTCCTCATACATAGCATACATACAAAAACAAAACTGCAACACTGAGGATTGTAACAGCCCTGCCATGACACTCGTGTCTCTTGATTTGGTGCATATATGTGGCTTAGAGTCATCATGTAGATGCCCTGTTATTAGGCCCTGTAAATACAGCCCATCTGGAGTCAATGCGAGGCAGGGAACTAACCTGGAGTGACTTGTCAAACACAACATGGCTTATGTAAAGACTGAAGACTGAGAGCACTGGACAGAGAGTCAGCAAACGACCAAAGGAGCACCACGGCTTCAAAGTCTCTGCCAACCCCTTTCATGTGTGGGGAAAAGCCAAAGTAGATGTGGTCACGTCAGTGTGACTGAGTAGCTGGCTCCATCCATTCTAACCGTAATATACCCAGAACGTTTTGTTTCATTATGCTCTCCTGGCTGGAGGCTAATATTTTTACTTTATACCCTCGTCGCCCTACTTTTACAGCTCATCACTCTACAAACAAATTATTACTGCGCCATGATTAGATTACAGTATATTAATAATGCCATGTGTGCATTTGCTTAGTACAGCATTTGATAAGATAAAAACTGCTTGGCTAGGCCTCAAATGTTTTTAGGACAGTTTAGCTAAGGAACAAATTGAGCGTCACAAATTGCACCCTATTCCCCAGTGGTGGAAAAAGTACCCAATTGTCATACTTTAGTAAAAGTAAAGATTAATATAAAATGGCTCAAGTAAAAGTGAAATTCACCCAGTAAAATACTACTTGAGTAAAAGTCTAAAAGTATTTGATTTTAAATGTACTTAAGTATCAAAAGTAAATGTAATTGCTAAAATATACAATAAGTATCAAAAGTATAAATAATTTCAAATTCCTTATATTAAGCAAAACATTTGCAGATAGCCAGGGGGACACTCCAACACTCAGACATCATTTACAAACAAAGTAAGTGTGTTTAGTGAGTCCGCCAGATCAGAGGCAGTAGGGGTGACCAGGGATGTTCTCTTGATAAGTGTGTGAATGGACCATTTTCTAGTCCTGCTAAGCATTAAATATGTAACGAGTACTTTTGGGTGTAGTAAAAAGTACATTATTTTCTTTAGGAATGTAGTGAATTAAAAGTAAAAGTTGTCTGAAATATTAATAGTAAAGTACAGATACCCCCAAAAAACGACTTAAGTAGTACTTTAAAGTATTTTTTACTTAAGTACTTTACACCACTTCTAATCCCTATATAGTGCACTATTTCTTAAAAAAAAAGTACTGCACTACTTAGGGAATAGGGTGCCATTTGAGATGCAGACAATATCTCTGTGTACGAGTACTGGAATGGATAACTGCTTCAACAGTTAAAGAAACACCCTGAAATCGAACCTTTTTAACCAGCGAATCGACTCCCAGTCACAGGCCATTGAGCCAACCACTACAGAACGTTAGAAGTGAAGGAGCCTGGCTCTAAGCTCTACTCCCAGTGTATGATAATAATAATCATTAGATTGATGTATTGATTGTGGTGAGTATAAGTATGCCATTGTCATAAAGTACATCCCAAGCGGAAAACCCTCTTTGAGACCCGGATGCGTTCATACTTCTCTTCTCTTCAACAGTAGTAAAATGTTTCCTCTGCTCCCTCCTGTCTCTCTTCACAGGAAAACCATCACCACTCTGTCATTTTCCCCTGATGGCAAATATGTGGTCACAGGAGAGGTGAGTGTCTTCTCATTGTGTTTTCGCATGCTGTGATGATGTGATAAAATGGACTGCAACCTTTTCGAAAAGATCTGACTGTTTCCCGCTCCACTGCCACTGCTTGGCAAAGCTATCATACCAGTGTACAACCCCAGAGTTCATAAATTGAACTCTGTCTGTGCCACATCATCAACAAAGGAGTGCTTCTATAACTGTGAATGCTACAAAACATACCCACAGATTGTTGTGTGTGTGTGTGTGTGTGTGTGTGTGTGTGTGTGTGTGTGTGTGTGTGTGTGTGTGTGTGTGTGTGTGTGTGTGTGTGTGTGTGTGTGTGTGTGTGTGTGTGTGTGTGTGTGTGTGTGTGTGTGTGTGTATGGGCTCGCGTTCGTGCGTGCTAGTCTAATCCTCTCCCATCTACTAAGAGCTTATTAGCCAGACAAGTGTGTGTGAATGTGTGTGTGCTGCTGCAGGGTTGCCATGGCAGCACGAGGGGGCAGGGTGGCAGACTGACTCTGTTGGCTGTCTGAAGGAGAGAGAGAGAGAGAGAGGGAGGGAGGAGAGAAGGGAGGGGAAGAGACAGACGGCTAGAGGGAGACTTCCAGGGATGTAGCAGAAGGCATAGAGTGTGTGCTGGTGCTCACCCTGCCTGTCTGTGCTCTGTGGTGTAGCTAGCTGACCGTGCTGCAAGCTGCTGCTGCCCTATGTATGTACTCAAAGGGAGGTCCACACAGTCTGCTTCTGTTCTGTCTTTAAAAGAGCTAGACGTCATCAGCTGTCCTGATTGTGTTATTTTCTAAAGAAGTGCACCAAAAGCAAATTCCTTTTGTCCAACATCCCTAACCATGGGTTTACTCTACCTAGCTGCTACTGTAGTCTATGATATTTATTTCAAATGAAAAATAAAAAAGAAGAATATTTGTCACATGTGCCAAATACAACAGTGAAATGCTTACTTACAAGCCCTTAACCAACAATGCAGTTTAAAAAAAAAAGTGTTAAAGTATTTACAAAAATAAACGTAAGTAAAAAAATATCTAAAGAACAAACAATTAAAGAGCAACAATAAATAACAGTTGCGACGCTATATGCAAGGTGTACCGGTACACAGAGTCCATGTGTTAGTCAAGGTAATTAAGGTAATAAACTCAGCCAAAAAAGAAACACCCTCTCACTGTCAACTGTGTTTATTTTCAGCAAACTTAACATGGATAAATATTTGTATGAACATAACAAGATTCAACAACTGAGACATAAACTGAACAAGTTCCACAGACATGTGACAAACAGAAGTTGAATAATGTGTCCCTGAACAAAGGGGGGGTCAAAATCAAAAGTATCTGGAGTACTGCAGTGCATCACCTCCTCATGGACTGCACCAGATTTGCCCGTTCTTGCTGTGAGATGTTACCCCACTCTTCCACCAAGGCACCTGCAAGTTCCTGGACATTTCAGATTGCCTGCAATGACAACAAGCTCAGTCCGATGATGCTGTGACACACTCCCCCAGACCATGACGGACCCTCCACCTCCAAATCGATCCCGCTCCAGAGTACAGGCCTCGGTGTAACGCTCATTCCTTCGACGGTAAACGCGAATCCGACCATCACCCCTGGTGAGACAAAACCGCGACTCGTCAGTGAAGAGCACTTTTTGCCAGTCCTGTCTGGTCCAGCAACGGTGGGTTTGTGCCCATAGGCGATGTTGTTGCCGGTGACGTCTGATGAGGACCTGCCTTACAACAGGCCTACAAGCCCTCAGTCCAGCCTCTCTCAGCCTATTGCGGACTGTCAGCGTGGTAGATGTGTTGTTACCTACCTTTACCTACCTGGGGGCGGCCTGTCAAGAAGTCCAGGATCCTCTGCCTGCCTCTGAGCCTCTGCCTGCAGAGGGGAAGACAGTACTAGAGATGCTTTGGAATTAATTTCCTGGCTTAAGTCTCCCTCGCCTTTCCTCTTTAAATTCCCTCCACTCGATCTTCTGTTCTATCCTTGAGTTGCATAAGACAAATCATTTACAATGTACCCGCAGTTACAGGGTACATTGAAAAGCTTAGTGGAGACTAGAGACTTCTGTCCTCAGACAACATCTGCATGATCCAGGGAATCGGACTGAGGCTACATCACCTTTTGGATACAAACCTGTCAGGTCGTCATTATAAGAGTTAGTTCTTAATCCATTTGCCTGGATGAATGAATGGGAAATAAATGAAGATAAGATGAACATGTGTGGGTGTGATACATGGAGTAGGCTAGAGTGACAAGAAGTAGAATATTTTTGTGCATGATTTATCATTTTGTCTTTCATTCATCTCTATTTCTTCCTTTCCTCCTCCCAATCTCCCCTTCCAGAGTGGGCACATGCCTGCTGTGCGGGTGTGGGACGTTGCAGAGCGGACTCAGGTGGCCGAGCTACAGGAGCATAAGTACGGCATCTCCTGCGTGGCCTTCAGCCCTAACAGCAAGTACATCGTCAGCGTGGGATACCAGCACGACATGATCGTCAATGTCTGGGCCTGGAAGGTAGCGAGCTACTCCCTTATTAGGTCTTCATTGGGTCTTATTAGGTCTTCAAATGTCTCCATTTTCCAATACATTTTGGATGAGTAAAAAAATACTTTAGCTACTTAGGCCCATTGCTCCTTTGGAAGAAGAGGCAATCGACGACGACTCTCCAAATACATTAATATACATATAGCCAGATGGTGCGGTTTTTAAACTGCTGTTCAATGTTTTATACTGAACACCTTTCCTCTCTTCTTCTCTGAGGAAAATAAAGTATATATCTAATGTCGATCTACAGTCCTTGTTCTGTGCTATTTTTTTCTCCGTCTCAGAAAAACATTGTGGTGGCAGCCAACAAAGTCTCCAGTAAAGTGACGGCCGTGTCCTTCTCAGACGACAGCTCCTACTTTGTCACGGCAGGGAACAGGCACGTCAAGTTCTGGTACCTGGATCACACCAAATCCTCCAAGGTATTTACAGTCAGTCACACCAACAACAGCATGACTTAATCCATAACTGATCAATAACAACTGTTGAGTTAATTAACAAATTAGATAATAACTAACGGACTTAAGAAGAAATTTGATTCTACCTGCCACCCTAATTAGGTGTGATTTTGTTGGAATTTAACAAATACTTTATGTGGAATTGTTGGAGGTCACAAGGACCAGTTTTGGAAACTCTTCTCTTCAGTAAGCTATTAGGATGATAACAGACATCAGATCTCAAGTTCAATAGCCATGTTGATGCCCAATCTAAATTTCCTACCACTCAAAATCCAGCAGCATACCACCCTGCATCCCACTGTTGGCTTGCTTCTGAAGCTAAGCAGGGTATGTCCTGGTCAGTCCCTGGATGGGAAACCACATGCTGCTGGAAGTGGTGTTGGAGTGCCAGCAGGAGGCACTCTTTCCTCAGGTCTAAAAAATATCCCAATGCCCCAGGGCAGTGATTGGGGACATTGCCCTGTGTAGGATGCCGTCTTTCGGATGGGACGTGAAACGGGTGTCCTGACTCTCTGAGGTCATTAAAGATCCCATGGCACTTATCGTAAGAGTAGGGGTGTTAACCCTGGTGTCCTGGCTAAATTCCCAAGCTGTCCCTCATACCATCACGGTCACCTAATCATCCCCAGCTTACAATTGGCTCATTCATCCCCCTACTCTCCCCTGTAACTATTTCCCAGGTCGTTGCTGTAAATGAGAGCATGTTCTCAGTCAACTTACCTGATAAAAAAAATCTAATAAAAAAAGTTTGGGGTCACTTAGAAATATCCTTGTTTTCCATAAAAACCTACATGAATTGAGTTACAAAATTAATAGGAAATATAGTCAAGACATTGACAAGGTTGTAAATATTTTTTTCAATTGAAATAATAATTGTGCCCTTCAAACTTTGCTTTCGTCAAAGAATCCTCCATTTTCTGCAATTATAGCATTGCAGACCTTTGCCTTCTAGTTGTCAATTTGTTGAGGTAATCTGAAGAGATTTCACCCCACGCTTCCTGAAGCACCTCCCACAAGTTGGATTGGCTTGATGGGCACTTCTTACGTACCATACGGTCAAGCTGCTCCAACAACAGCTCAATAGGGTTGAGATCCAGTGACTGTGCTGGCCACTCCATTATAGACAGAATACCAGCTGACTGCTTCTTCCCTAAATAGTTCTTGCATACTTTGGAGCTGTGCTTTGGGTCATTGTCCTGTCGTAGGAGGAAATTGGCTCCAATTAAGTGCCGTCCACAGGGTATGACATGACGTTGCAAAATGGAATGATAGCCTTCCTTCTTCAAGATCCCTTTTACACTGTACAAATCTCCCACTTTACCACCACCAAAACACCCCCGGACCATCACATTGCCTCCACCATGCTTGACAGATGGCGTCAAGCACTCCTCCAGCATCTTTTCATTTTTTCTGCGTCTCACAAATGTTCTTCTTTGTGATCCGAACACCTCAAACTTAGATTTGTCTCTCCATAACACTTTTTAAGAGTCTTCCTCTGTTGAGTGTCTGTTTTTTAGCCCATCTTAATATTTTCTTTTTATTGGCCAGTCTGAGATATGGCTTTTTCTTTGCAGCTCTGCCTAGAAGGCCAGCATCCCGGAGTCGCCTCTTCATTGTTGACGGGTTTAGGTTAACATACCAAACTGATGGACTAGGTCTTTCAGACCCCATAGCAATGGCTCTCAAATAATTCCTCCCTCCCTCTCTCCCTCCCCGTGTCTGCTAGGTGAATGCCACAGTTCCTCTGCTGGGTCGCTCAGGGCTCCTGGGAGAGTTGAGGAACAACTTCTTCTCTGACGTGGCATGTGGGAAGGGTCGTAAAGCCGGCAGCACCTTCTGCATCACTTCCTCAGGCCTGCTCTGCGAGTTCAATGACAAACGCCTGCTGGACAAATGGGTGGAGCTAAGGGTGAGTTACTTTAAACTCTAGGTCACATTCAGTATAGGCACAACGTAACAAGACATTTTGCAACCGAAAACGGAAATGAGCCTTGTTAAAGGAGTCATTCATAGAATTAAGAATTGATCTCCTTGACTCAAAAGTATTTGGCTGCCAGGTTAAAAAGGCAATAAAATAAAATGGAAAGGAAACCCTGAATTCAGTGACATTTTAGAGTTCCCTACAGACGTGTGGTGGTGCTCACCTTTCCAGTTTATTGGACACATTTAGGCAACAGGCTACTCTCCGGTTCTACTGGAACTGTAGCTGCCTGGCTGTGTCCACAAGCGGAGAGTAACACTATGAATCTCTTTAGTCTAAAACCCTGTGAATGAATGGAGTATCGCTACAGGACCCATGGTGTGTAAACGTTGGCAGAGAAGGAGCTGGTGACTTATCACAGCTTCTGCTGCATAACCAGCTTAGAACTTTTTCAATCTACTTGTGGCACAGGTTCAAACTTTCAAGCCACTTGACTGGCTACTATATCCTAATTCATATGTAGCCACCGACTGTCATACAATACACTGCTTTCAGCCCCTTCTTAAAAGTCAGTTATAGACAGACAACTCGTGTAGGGGTTGTGGTCCTGTAGGAGTGTTCATTTGCCCCTCTGTGCTGCTGTCTAATATTAGTCTTCTTCTGCTTCTTCTCTTACACTGTCCAGAAAAACGTCGTCATCACAGTAAGTCTGTCCCTCATCTGTGCTGCAGCAGTTGTCACTTCCATGTCACATCAGCTGAAAGTTGTGCCCTCCGATACCTCCGAGCATCCCATTGGGAGTCTTTCTCAGAACACTGCGTTCTATCATGCCCACCTGTCCACCCTATTGGCTGTGTGTGTGTTTGACTTGACCCTAGTCTTTGTCGTCATCTGCTCACACACCAGATGTTGGCCGTCCATTGTCCTCACTCAAACCTTCCATCACCTCGTGTCCACATGATTATACATACACTCCATAACAAAATATAGAGGGTTTATAATGGCGTTGGTGTGAAAACAATATGATATATGAACTTGTCCACAGAATTCAATAGGACACATGTTGTATCTCTATGAACTCATTGATTCCCCCCCTTTAGATAAGTATACCTTGTTTACTCACATTTAAAATCTGGGGTAAAGTTGACTTCAGCATACACATACATTTTCTCCCAGGTTTTCATGTGAGAAAAGGTATGTCATTGTTAGCATCACTCTTCGATATAGGCTAGCCTTTATTCACATTAAAAACCTGAGGTAGAGTTGATTTCAGCACCACCGGTCACCTCATTTTGGTGTTGGTGTGAGAACAAAACAATGTTTTCACCCCAGGCCTTCGATAGATACTTCTCGTATCATTGCTAGTGCTAACCTCATGGTTTCCTGGTTTCATATCCTGAGGGCCTGAGAAGGTCATGTTGACTTGTGGGATTATACTCTGTTTTGGTTTTTATGAACTGTACATTGAAAAATGCATGGGAATTATCAGGTCAAAGGGTCAGTTTGTACAGTATTTTCATCTGGTCGTCAGAATTCATGCAGGACTTTGATGGAGGGGCCTTAGTATGCGTCCCCAAATGGCACCCTATTCTTACAATGGGAAGAACATGTATATGAACCCTTTCGAATGACCTGGATTTCTGCATAAATTGGTCATAAACAATTTGTCTTACCGTGGACTGACTTTTAGAGATACTTTTGTAACCCTTTCCAGCTTTATACAAGGCACCAATTCTTAATCTTAGGTCTTCTGAGATGTCTTTGGTTCGAGGCATGGTTCACATCAGGCAATGCTTCTTGTGAATAGCAAAGTCAAATTTTTGTGAGTTTTTTTTTTATTGGGCAGCTCCATACCAAAATCTCCAATCTCGTCTCATTGATTCGACTCCAGGTTAGTTGACTCCTGACTTCAATTAGCTTTTGGAGAAGTCATTAGCCTAGGGGTTCACATACTGTTTCCAACCCACACTGTGAATGTTTAAATGATGTATTCAATATAGGCAAGCAAAGTACAATCATTTGTGTGTTATTAGCTTAAGCACACTGTGTTTGTCTATTGTTGTGACTTAGATGAAGATCAGATCAAATTGTATGTCAAATCTATGCAGATATCCAGGTAATTCCAAAGGGTTCACATACTTTTTCTTGCCACTGTATATAGTGCACTACTTTTGACCAGAGATTAAAGGGACCTGGTCAAACATAGAAGACTATAAAGGGAATAGGGTGCAATTTTGGATGCAGACTTTGAGGTCTCAACAACCTTTGCCTGAACTTGTACCACATTATTGGAACCCACTCTACCAGAGAGTGATCCCTGCCTGATTGACAATGCTTGGCCTGGCACCTTCGTGCTGACAGTGCTGAAGTGGGTCGGGGCTACGGTGGGGCGGGTGGGTGGCAAGGGAGAGAAGAATGGAAATGAAAGCGGGGGAGAGAAAAGAGAATGAGAGAAAAGAGAGAGAGCGAGGGAGAAGAGGATTGGACAATGCTTGCTCTGTCTGATTCAGAGCTCATCAACCTCTGCGACACCATCACATTCCATCCTGGCACCTCCACTCGCGCTGCTCGTCAAGAAAACGCCTATTGTTTCTCTCAACGCAATTGATTAGTTGGCGCTCTTAACATTCTCACTGTGAAGCTACTGGTGGGGATTTTTAAAGACTTCCAAACATGAGGTGCTTTAGCCTGTAACAAGTGACCACAACCACTACATCAAACTGGGACATTTGTCTTTCATCCCCTCCCATGAACTGCATATGTGACATGCTGTAGAAGGCAGGAGAGAAATTACCCTCTGTAATAACAGGACTGTCACCATACACTCCTCTTCCCCAGAGGCCACTTGATGCTGTCACTTTCATATATTTTGGTTTCTCCCCTGCTAAGATGGTTGCTTCACTGGCATGCTTTGATTGTAGGGAAAGCACAGCATGCTTTGGCAACCCAAGCCCAATGGGGGAATGTGTAAACGATTTAGTAAATTACTGTTGTTGGACTTGGAGCTAAATATGTGTCCAGTCTGGGCACCATGGCTGGCCGAATCGCTCTTATACGTTATTCTAAGCATCATACTGGTAAATTGGAAAATGATATTGCGTATTGTTGTTTACAAGCTGTAGGCCTAGATGTCATTATGCTGCACGCGAGCATTTGTGGTTTCTGGATGCCTTGCATCTTTCAGCTTTACCACAGGGAAATATATTGCATATCATTCTGTTTCTGGCTTCCTGTTTCTGCGGTTAACTTTGGACAATATTGCTTTTCTAGTGAAGCCACTTCTTCTGCCTAAATTAAATTACTTGAGAGATGTTTTCATATTGTTTGCCCAGGGGCCTAGCGACAGTAAAGCTGGTAATATTGGCAAGTGAAATGATATCAGTATTTTCACAGAATAACAAGTCTGTGGTGCTGACTGCTAGTCCCTAGAAGTGGGTTCTCTGATGCTCCACTGACAATGGGCTTCAATAGGTTCAATATTATTGACAGACAGCATTCTAGTTCTTTCTGCTGTCTGTGCAAGTTTATTTCCCTGAAGACCTATAAGCCTATGTTGTGCAGCAGATCGTCAGTGTTTCCCCTAGAGTATTTTCAAGGTGGTTCTTGAAAGGCCCTTAAATCAACGTCCAAAGCCTCTTTAAAATCCCACTCCGTAATTCAACACAACAAATGTTTTTTCAATTGAAACTCTTTTATGCAGTGGGGAAAAGAGCCAGACGTGGTGGCCAGTACCGTATACTCTGTACAATAGTAGGGGAAGCAATGTTGTGTATAACCCCCCTTCCTCTCCTCTGCTCCCCCAGACATCTCAGGCCACATCTCTGTCTGTGACAGAGGAGCTGATCTTCTGTGGCTGTGCAGACGGCACCGTGAGGGTCTTCAGCCCTGTCAACCTGCACTTCATCTGTACCCTGCCACGCCCACACAGCCTGGGAACAGACATCGCCACCGTGGTGGAGGCTAGGTGAGTGTCAGTCAGAGCCAGAGAGGTAAAGGTGAGTGTCTAGGAAAAAGGTCTCAGACCGTAACGTTGATATTATAAACAGCAACGTAAAGAGGTCTTCGTGTCTGCAAGGGTATATTTTAAGAAAAAGGAACACTATTCAAAAAAAAAATAATCGTGCAATTTTAAACGTCAATATAATGACGTTTACATGATGCCCTGATCGTGAGTAAAGTGTCCAGTGGCTGAATAGTTTGTTTGTGGCTGTGGGAAGTGGGAGCAGTCCAGTTGATTAGCCAGAGAAGTGTGGGTTGTGTGGTATCTGCTTCTCATACAGCATCATACTCTACATACCAATGCAAATACCCAACAAACCAACCACACAAAATACCCTTGAATGATTTCCTTTTTGTTATTACTTTTCATCCAGGATGCACGGGGGCCCAGCTGGAGTTAAATATCAGATTGTGTTCCTATCATGTGTGTTCCCCTCAAGTTCTTTTTAAATATATATTTTGTCATTGATGCCTTCAGAAAGACAAAACAGAGATTCCTCTGCGAGTTAGTTCTCTTCTCCTCATAAACATGGACTGAGTGCTGAGATGCTGACGCTGTAATTCTGCTGGTTCATTTCCCTGTTCGACTGACTCACTGACAATAGGCCCCAGATGTTCCAAACAGGTTAGCTGACTAATCATGTCTGTACAGTAGCATGTTTGTGTGGGACATGAAAAAGCCCACCGGTGAAAGGAAGGGAAAGGGGGATACCTAGTCAGTTGTCCAACTGAATGTATTCAACTGAAAATGTGTCTTCCGCCTTTTAACCCATCCCCTCTGAATCAGAGAAGTGCTGGGGGGGGTTGCCTTAATCGACATCCACGTCTTCGGCGCCCGGGGAACAGTGGGTTAACTGCCTTGCTCAGGGGCAGAATGACATATTTTTACCTTGTCAGCTCGGAGATTCGATCCAGGAACCTTCTGGCCCAACGCTCTAACCACTAAGCTACCTGCTGCCCCTGACTAACTGCATGGGTGTGTCCCAAATGACACCTTATTCCCTATTTAGTGCACTACTTTTGAACAGGGCCCAGAGATGGTGTTGTAGTTATGCTCATGAAGAAACTACTATTAAGTGAAGCCTGCCATCAAGGCCAGCTCGCTACTGTATAGAAGTTTCTGTGGGACACCCCTGTTAAGTGGCCAGACCTCTCCCAGTATGCACATCATGTTCTGGTCAAAAGCACAGCTGGTAAAAAAAATCTGCCTAAAACAATTTGCCTAAAAACACAACCATTAAATTACCATTAAAGTTGGGCTTTTCCATAACCCTTGTATTGAGTAACTTTTTGACTATCTTGTAAATGATCTCTGGGTTCTGGAAAAGTCCTTTCTAAATTTAATGTCTACTTTTTATTACAGTGTAACAGTGCTATTATATATCAACTCTCCCCTCCCTCCCTCTCTCCCTCCAGCCACCTCTTCAGCCACAAGATGGACGCCCGGTACCCCGACACAGTGGCTGTATCATATGACCCTGCGAGCCGCTGGCTGTCCTGTGTCTACAACGACCACAGCCTGTACGTGTGGGACGTACGGGACCTCAGGAAAGTGGGCAAGGTCTACTCCGCCCTCTACCACTCGGCTTGCGTGTGGAGCGTCGAGGTAAGGCCTGGAGGAATATGTTGCGTTACAAAGCCTTCGTCAGGGCATTCGGAAACCTGGTTGAGTGTATGCGTATCGTATCACTCCTTACTCCTTGTATACAGAGGCTTATTTTACATGTAGAAAAGAAACAAGATACCCGTTGCACACTGTTGAATGATGCTCTCGTTTATGTTGTTGGGTGCAGCACAGCATTCAACGGTGTGCGGGTATCTTATTCTGTAGTGCCATTTTTCAACCCCGCAGCTGGAATGTGCGTATATTAGTTTAGAACTGTTTCCGTGTCCTATGTACTTTTTTTTTTTAGGTGTATCCAAAATGTATCTGTATGAATGTTTGCATCATCTCTTCCAGACGCCAGGTCTACTAATGTTCCATGTTCTGTGTACCTGGACAGGTGTACCCGGACAGGGTAAGTGATGGTGAGCAGCCCTGTCTGCCTCCAGGCTCCTTCCTCAGCTGCTCCTCAGACAACACCATCCGTCTCTGGAACACTGACGGTCACAGCACCACCCTCAGCCGCAACGTCATCAGCAACGTACGTCTGTCTTTCAACACACCCTGTAACTCCTGCTAGCTCACCAGCTCCCCCTCCTCTAACCGTAACCCCCGCCCTCCTCAGCTGCCTGCAACGTATGTCTCACACACTCCCGTCGAGCTAAATAACTTCTGATCTCAACACGAATGGCTGCTGATTTGAGATTTGATAGATAGTTGTTCTACTCAAAGAGGAGAGGAACCTATGAATCCAGAGTTATACCGTGAGAGGGGGACACTGACTCTGCAGCACACACAACCACCTGACAGAGATCGATTGATGGTGAATCTACAGTGTATGGTTTTCTCAGCTAATAACCTGTCCCTCCACTTCTCTTTCTCCAGGACCTCCAGAAGATCATCTACATGGACAACAACACGGCCGGCCTGCTGGACACAGAGTGCCTCAACTCGGGGAACGGAGAGAAGGCCGACCCCCAGACCTCAGAGACCAGGACGGGCATCAGGACCATGTGTGTGAGCCCCGACGGGCAGCACCTGGCGTCGGGCGACCGCACCGGCACCTTGAGGTACTGTTGGAGAAAAATAGTGTTTGTTCACACACCTGCAGTTCCAAGTCTATGGAAGAAACGATAGTAGAACGAGAAACTCTGGTACATTGGTAGTCTTGATTACTCTACAAACAATTCAATGGATCTTGTTTAAGCAATCAATGTTTGGGTTAGTAGACCTTCATCCGGGGAAAACACTGAGGTACAGTACCTCTCCCATGCCTTCCTAGAGAGAGCCTTGTTTTTAATCTCCACCCTTCAGGCATCAGCACCTCTGTCCTCATTCAATTCACTTAATTAGACTCCTGGGAGGGTGTGTGTTCTCAAAGCAGTGTTTTTAAAATGTGTTTATTTAACCTTTATTTAACTTGGCAAGTCAGTTACGAACAAATTCTTATTTACAATGATGGCCTACCCCAGCCAAACCCTAACCCGGTGGATGCTGGGTAAATTGTGCACTGCCCTGTCTGACTCCCAATCACTGTGTTTGTTAAATTGGGGTTACAGGAGGTTAGAGTCCTTTCAGCAGCAGCAGTCCTGCTGCATCTTTCCACATACAGTTGAAGTCGGAGGTTTCCATGCACCTTAGCCAAATACATTTAAACTCAGTTTTACACAATTCCTGACATTTAATCCTAGTAAAAATTCCCTGTCTTAGGTCAGTTAGGATCACCACTTTATTTTAAGAATGTGAAATGTCAGAATAATAGTAGAGAGTGATTATTTCAGCTTTTATTTCTTTCATCAAATTCCCAGTGGGTCAGAAGTTTCCATACACTCAATTAGTATTTGGTAGCATTGCCTTTAAATTGTTTAACTTGGGTCAAATGTTTCGGGTAGCGCTCCACAAGCTTCCCACAATAAGTTGGGTGAATTTTGGCCCATTCCTCCTGACAGAACTGGTGTAACTGAGTCAGGTTTGTAGGCCTCCTTGCTCACACACGCTTTTTCAGTTCTGCCTACACATTTTCTATAGGATTGAGGTCAGGGCTTTTTGATGGCTCTCTAATACCTTGTCTTTGTTGTCTTTAAGTCATTTTGCCACAACTTTGGAAGTATGCTTGGTGTCATTGTCCATTTGGAAGACCCATTTGTGACCAAGCTTTAACTTCCTGACTGATGTCTTGACATGTTGTTTCAATATATCCACATAATTTTCCTGCCTCATGATGTCATCTATTTTGTGAAGTGCACCAGTCACTCCTGCAGCAAAGCACCCCCACAACATGATGCTGCCACCCCCTTGCTTCAAGGTTGGGATGGTGTTCTTCGGCTTGTAAGCCTCCCCATTTTACCTCCAAACATAACGATGGTCATTATGGCCGAACAGTTCTATTTTTGTTTCATCAGACCAGAGGACATTTCTCCCTAAAGTATGATTATTTGTCCCCATGTGCAGTTGAAAACCATAGTCTGGCTTTTTTATGGCGGTTTTGCAGCAGTGGCTTCTTCCTTGCTGAGCAGCCTTTCAGGTTATGTCGATATAGGACTCGTTTTACTGTGGAAATAGATACTTTTGTACCTGTTTCCTACAGTATCTTCACAAGCTCCTTGACTGTTGTTCTGGGATTGATTTGCACTTTTCCCACCAAAGTACGTTCATCTGTAGGAGACAGAATGCGTCTCCTTCCTGAGCGGTATGATGGCTGCGTGGTCCCATGGTGTTTATACTTGCGTACTATTGTTTGTACAGATGAACGTGGTACCTTCAGGCGTTTGGAAATTGCTCCCAAGGATGAACCAGACGTGTGGAGGTTTTTTCTGAGATCTTGACTGATTTCTTTTGATTTTCCCATGATGTCAACCAAAGAGGCACTGAGTTTGAAGGTAGTTACATCCACAGGTAAACCTCCAATTGACTCAAATGATGTCAATTAGCCTATCAGAAGCTTCTAAAGCCATGACATCATTTTTTTGAATTTTCCAAGCTGTTTAAAGGCACAGTAAACTTCTGACCCACTGGAATTGTGATACAGTGAATTATAAGTGAAATAATCTGTCTGTGAACAATTGTCGGAAAAAATTACTTGTGTCATGCACAAAGTAGATGTCCTAACCAACTTGCCAAAACTATAGTTTGTTAACAAGAAATGTGTGGAGTGGTTAAAAAACAAGTTTTAATGACTCCAACCTAAGTGTATGTAAACTTCCGACTTCAACTGTAACTGGATGGATGGATGCACCATGGCTAGATCACTAATGACCCGGTGAACACCAAGGCTACTTGTTAGAATGTCACACAAAATGTAATGATGGCGGTCTACTCTGCATTCTACTGCGGCCCTGTGGTGTCTGTGTAGAGAGACTCAGCTGTGCTGTAAACCATATGCGGTCCTCCCAAAAAAGTAGTGTTTGTTGTGTTAAGGACTAATAAAGTACTATTCTATTCTAATTGCTGTTGCAGAATCCATGAGCTGGTGAGCATGGAGGAGATTCTGAACGTTCAGGCCCACGACTCTGAGATCCTTTGTCTGGAATACTCCAAGCCTGAGACGGGTAAGTCAGACAGTGGCTTTCCCTCTCCTGGGAGGAAATTAAAGAGACACCATGCTTAATGATACTACTGGAGTTATAAACTACCTTCAGCTGCTTGCCAGATTCTTCACCAACCTCCCATTGACTTGTGAAACAAACCACTTCAGAGCTCCGGCAAGTTATAAGAAGGATGGGTTGTGAATTGACGTTCCCAATGAACACAGTAAAATCAAAGCTCTAAATAGGCATTTTGTGCAATGGAATGGAACTATCAAAGCACTCTAGAAGTTAGTTATTTTAGTAATTTTCAATGTAAAAATTTTTTAGGGGGTGGATCAGCTTTAATATTACAGATAGTTTGTGGCTTCTATCAATGTAATTGTCTGCATCATATCCAATCCCCCATCCTTTGTTATTTTCTCCTAACCCTATCACCCCTCCACCAATTGGAGTTAACTAATGGACAACAACAATTAAGCTTCTACTTCCAGCTTATACATACTATATACATTTTACAGACAAAGTATAGTTTTACATTAGTTCTCTTCTTTTTTTTGTCCCACCCTTCAGCTCCCATCAACCCCTCCCATCTACCTCTGAACACTATCTAGTTTTGATTTGCAAAAAATTCTAATAACCTGTTTTCGCTTTGTCATTATGGGGTATTGTGTGTAGGTTTATGAGGACATTTTTGTATTTAATCCATTTTAGAATAAGGCTGTCATGTAACAAAATGTGGAAAAGGGAAGGGTTCTGAATACTTTCTGAATGCACTGTAGTGCACTACTTTTGACGAGGGCCGATAGGGTTGTCGTAGTGCACTGTATAGGAAATAGGGTGCCATTTGGGACGCATGTAGTGGCTCACCTGTTAATATGAGTATTAATGATATTAAGGTTCTCTCAGTGGATCATTCCTCTCTAGGCCATTCGTTGGTGGTTGCCACCACATGCATAGAGGGGAAGATAGAAGGGCTAAGAATAAACCCAATACACTGACACACCCTCTGGCCGCCACACTGCACTGTACATTAACACCTCTAGGGTGCTAATATGCAGAACTGTTACTTACCATTGTCCTGTAGAACTGCTGTGTTCAGATAGCCTGCCTGCCTACAGTCATAGAAATATAATTAAGGGACAAAGCCTCCCGCAGACCACGGCAATTTGACTGGACCACCCATGGGTGCACTCGATATGCTCAATACGTTTTAAGTCTAGCGCTTGCCCTTGCTATTGTATCTTGCTGGGAACAAGGTTAACACAGTCACAAAGCTGCCAGATCCAGGATCGATGTGCAATCTCAGCAAGGAGAGGATGAGCTAAATAGATAGTGCTTTTCATTTACTCAGTTGAATCAGGTTGGAAATTCAATCAAGTCCCTCGGTAGAGTGCTTTAAATTCATTTTTGATTAACAATTCACATGGATATTGAGTTCCGTCAGCTCATTGGTATTAGGCTAATATAATCACGTTTGTTGACCATGTGGAGTGCAGTCACTCCACATAAGCACTGCATGTTGCACATGCAAATAGCTGTAGAGTCATCTATAAATAAATTAATAAAATATTTAGAAAGCAGTTTAATCTAGTTTTCCAGTATGATTTTGGTGAGAAATATTGGACTCGACCTAGCTGAGGATATTTCATATCCCTCTATGCAGGCGATCCCTACATGGCTCATGCTTGGCATACCGTAGTACTGCTCTCATTTCTCAGTGAGCCTCTAAGGAAAAAGAGAGTTTGCACTGCTGTGTCCTCTCGTTAATAGATTACCGTTAACAGGGATAAAGGTAATACAGATGGAGGTTCTTCATTCGATCACCCTGTTGCAGGAGAACTTTCCTGCATTGCAGAAAATGTCAAACTTGTAATGTATTTGAAGTTTAAAAAGGCTTCGGGAAGTTTTCAATTTCCACTTTGAAATTTCAGGCTTGATTTTCCCTTACGAAAAATGTATCAACCACTACAAAAATGTCAATGAATTATAATCCACTTAATTGAAATGTCCTGTTGCTACAGGATTATTTTCCTGCTGTAGCAAACTAGCTCAAATTAAGATCCTACGTCTGTAGCAACTAGCACGCTTTAAGAGGTTACAGTGAGTCCACACGTGGCATTGCTATGTCAGGAAGCAGTCTGCGGAGCACATGTTCACCACTGTACTCAACAGGATGCATTATGGCTGTTAAAAACATGAAAGACCACTCGCTGTAATGAAACAGGTTTACCACCACTAAGATGGAGAACAGGTGTTGGCTGTTGGAAAGTTGCTGATGTCCTGTTGTGTGTGTTTATGTTATATCTGGCAGGTCTGAAGCTACTAGCCACAGCTAGTCGAGACCGTCTGATCCATGTGCTGGATGCAGAGCAGGAGTACAGCCTGCTGCAGACGCTGGACGAACACTCCTCCTCCATCACCGCCGTCCGATTCGCTGGTGAGACGCGTAGACGACCTTTGACCCTTTACAACATCCCGCCAACCTGCCCCCCTTTACCTCAAACTCTCAAGTCTCCATCCCTTAACTGTTATATTAGTTCATGTAACTTAGACTTTTGGCATGTCATGGAAGTGTCAAGTGTGGCGCTAGCTCGCTGTTTGAAGTTAACATGGTTGCTATTGTCATAATAACAGTGCTTCTTCTCTTTCAGCCAATGACGGCAAGGTGAGGATGATCAGCTGTGGCGCTGACAAGAGCATCTACTTCCGCACAGCGCAGAAGGTAAAGGCCGCTATACACACACACACGCGCGCGCTGCTCCAGAACAGCTGTTGCTGCGGCTAAACTAAGTTTGGAGGACTGATGCTTTTGTACCACGTCTTGGCAATATTTCATGATCTTCTTCTCTCAGCATATTTCGGCAATGGACCACATTTTTTTATCTTGGCTCAGGCAACCCCTACTGTATATTGAGATATTTCATTTGAAAATCCTTGTTGCTTACAGCTAATTAATTACACTCTAAGTGGCCTATTTAATAATGACACTTTTTCTCAAAGGCTTTCTGTGTCATCCTATCTGTTGTATACCCAAAGTCCCCTGCCAACTTGCTGCAAATAAATGCTCTCCCCCTCCCATGTTCCTCGCCCATTGCTTATGAGGGTCACAGTGACATTTTCACAAGGCTGCTCTACAAAAATAGTCAAATTCCTGACCCAGGGGGCTCAGAGGGCCCTCAAAACTAGGCTACTATAAAAGCATCAGCATGCTTCAGTAGCTTGAAAAATGAGAAAACAGCGGCAATAGTACTGTTTGTCCATTTTGAGATGCTGTAGCCAGTATACACACCCTCAAAATAGTCAGAATTAAGATAACTCGAGAAATCGGTCATTCATTATGACGTTTTTGCCGAATAGATATTTGTCGCGCAATTTTAAATTTAACTAAGATGTTTGGTGCAGTATTTTTCTATGAAAAAGTGGTCTCTCGTTGAATGACAACAAAGACTATTGACGAATACCCACTGTTGACCAATCACTGACGAAGGTGCGTAGACTTCGGCTCGGAACTTCGGCTTGCCTCCAGAAAATGTTTTGTGTGCCTGAACAGCTGAAAAAGCCCTCACTGAAGTCCAAAACGAAATGAACAAAAACATCACAAAATGTTGTCATAATATACAGAGTTTGCACTGGGATGCATACAGTGGTTGCTCCACTAAAAGTTTTGCGATTATGCTGCGGACTTAGAGGTAATTTTGGGGGGAGTTAGAGCACTGATTATGCTTTTGGTTTTTATTATTTTATTTTGTAGGATTATTTTGACCTTTCTGGTCACGTTGTACAGCGCCTGAGTGGTGCAATGGAACAAGACACTGCATAGCAGGGCAAGCTGTGTTGCTCCAGATGCTGGTTCAATACCCATGCTGGCCTCGACTGGGAGACCCATGAGGTGACTGTAGGTTTTTGGTTTCTCTACCTCTAAAACCAGAAAAAATCATTCTAAATAACAAACTAGCTTTATTTACAAATTAGTAACAATGTCTCACCCCATGTTCAAGAATGGCCTTTTTGTCGCTCATTTTACGTTATTTGAAAACTAAACCATCTCCAAAATATTGTTATTTCTTAAACAAAGCGATTATTATTAATTTAGAATTATATAAAAGCCCTTTGGATATTCTCACAGATATTCTCGCCCTCACTGTGAACTGTGTTTATTTTCAGCAAACTTAACATCTGTAAATATTTGTTTGAACATAATAAGATTCAACAACTGAGACATAAACTGAACAAGTTCCACAGACATGTGACTAACAGAAATGGAGTAATGTGTCCCTGAACAAACGGGGGTTCAAAATGAAATGTTACAATCAGTATCTGGTGTGGCCACCAGCTGCTTTAAGTACTGCAGTGCATCTCCTCCTCATGAACTGCACCAGATTTGCCAGTTCTTGCTGTGAGATGTCAGCCCACTCTTCCACCAAGGCACCTGCAAGTTCCCGGACATTTCTGGGGAGAATGGCCTTAGCCCTCACCCTCCAATCCAACAGGTCCCAGACGTGCTCAATGGGATTGAGATCCGGGCTCTTTGCTGGCCATGGCAGAACACTGAAATTCCTGTCTTGCAGGGAATCACGCACAGAACAAGTAGTATGGCTGGTGGCATTGTCATGCTGAAGGGTCATATCAGGATGAGCCTGCAGGAAGGGTACCACATGAGGGAGGAGGATGTCTTCCCTGTAACACACAGTGTTGAGATTGCCTGCAATGACAACAAGCTCAGTCCAATGATGCCTTGATACACAGCCCCAGACCACGACGGACCCTCCACCTCCAAATCGATCCCGCTCCAGAGTACAGGCCTCGGTGTAACGCTCATTCCTTTGACGATAAACGCGAATTCGACCATCACCGCTGGTGAGACAAAACCGCGACTCGTCGGTGAAGAGTACTTTTTGCCAATTTTTTACCCTGGCTACATCTGCAGTCCTCATGCCTCCTTGCAGCATGCCTAAGGCACGTTCACGCAGATGAGCAGGGACCCTGGGCATCTTTCTTTTGGTGATTTTCAGAGTCAATAGAAAGGCCTCTTTAGTGTCCTAACTGTGACCTTAATTGCCTACCGTCTGTAAGCTCTTAGTGTCTTAACGACCGTTCCACAGGTGCACATTCATTAATTGTTTATGGTTCATTGAACAAGCATGGGAAACAGTGTTTAAACCCTTTACAATGACGATCTGTGGAGTTATTTGGATTTTTACGAATTATCTTTGAAAGACAGGGTACTGAAAAAGTTATATTTATTTTTTTGCTGAGTTTAAATTGATCATAATGGTCATGGCTCCCGAATGGTGCACAATAGGTTTGCCTTCCACTAAAAACATGCGATGTTCAAGGCACGAGGGCCGAGGGCACAGGATGGGCCGCAGAGCCACGCACAGAAGATGGACCTAGACCATTGGTGGCTGGACCACTTCCCGTCACACTGGATAGCACAGAGCAACACTTTAAGGGGCATTGCACTAGTAATGGCGCTGCCTCGGGAAACGTTCCCGTTGTTCTTAGTGCCAGTCTGCACGTTCAAACTAAAGCAATGTAACTAATAATGGCATCTTTATGCTTTCATTAATAAAATAATGATAAAAATACTCTTTCAAAATGCCAATGTTTATTTAGTAATGGATTCATAACGAATTACTATGGGAATAAATATAACTGAATTACAGAAATGTTGGAATGAAGTTGTCTAATGAAGGTAAACAAATAGTTGCTTATTGGAAAATACTCTTTCAAACACACATGGTCATGTTGTACATCGCCATTATGGCTATTAGCAGATAGCTGGACAATACACTTGCCTAGAAGGAGGGTAGGGGGAGAATTCTATCCTCAAATGTATTTCTAAGTTAGGTTGGCTGTATCACAACCGGCCGTGATTTTTTGCAATTTCAGTTTAATCCACCAGGAAAGACAAAACAAATAATACTATAAAAAGTATCATCATGTATGACATCCGACCGTGATTGGGATTCCCATAGAGCGGCGCACAATTGGCCCAGCGTTTCTCTCCCTCTAAAACCAGAAATAAATACTTTGGCCTTTACAAATATTATTTTGGCCTTCATTTAGATAACAATTACTCTTTCTTTCTTTTTTTTTTACAAAATCACCTCCGAAATATTGTTATATATTATCAAGTTGATGACACAGTCATATAGCCGGCACCTACATAAACCTGAGTGACTCACTCATTTATGGTTTTGGATCCAAATAAACAAGTACCAACATTCTTTCTGATAGTCTTTAATAAAGAAATGTTTTGGTTATCTTGACCTGGACACCATGTACAGTATTATAATAGCCCATTATGGGCTATTAGCAGGACAATATACCTTTACCAACACCTCTCTGTATTTTGATACACTGGCCTCCCCAGTGGCCCCATCCACAAGTCACCACATCGCAATGCTAAGTGCCTTGCTGCAGATTCCCGTGGCGGCCACCACCCGGAGACCCATGAGGCGGCTTTTGGTTTCAATTTAGAATCCTCAAATCCTCTCTATGTAATTATTGGCGGGGAGTCACGTCATATTTTTTTATATACTGTAGGCCTACCGTAGGCAACATGAGTCTCACTAGTGTTGAGTAATGTGCTGTTAAAAGTGGTGTAGGTCTTATTTATTTAAAGAGCATATTGAAGTTAGAAGCAATAGGATTTAAAGCAATAGCCTACAACTATTTTAGCACCATTTCGCGTTGCTTTGAGACAAGATTGGGGAATGGTCTAGATAAATCAATGAGATTTTTTTTTCACTGAATCTCCGTTTGGGTATTGGTTAGACTACAATTGTACAATTAGGGTGTATAAATGTTATGCTCTTAGTGTAAACTTTATTTAACAAGGCAAGTCATTTAACCTCTCTGGACGCTAGCTTCCCACCTGGCCAAAAGCCAGGGAAAATGCAGAGCGCCATATTCAAATAAATTACTATAAAAATCTAACTTTCATTAAATCACACATGCAAGATAGCAAATTAAAGCTACACTTGTTGTGAATCCAGCCAACATGTCAGATTTCAAAAAGGCTTAAAAACAAACAATGCTATTATCTGAGGATAGCACCTCCGTAAATAATGAGAGAAAAGCATATTTCAACCCTGCAGGCGTGACACAAAATGCAGAAATAAAAATATAATTCATGCCTTACCTTTGACAAGCTTCTATTGTTGGCACTCCAATATGTCCCATAAACATCACAAATGGTCCTTTTGTTCATTTAATTCCTTTCGATATATATCCAAAATGTCAATTTATTTGGCGCGTTTGATCCAGAAAAACACCGGTTCCAACTTGCGCAACGTGACTACAAAATATCTCAAAAGTTACCTGTAAACTTTGCCAAAACATTTCAAACTACTTTTGTAATACACCTTTAGGTATTTTTTTACGTAAATAATCTATCAAATTGAAGACGGGATGATCTGTGTTCAATACAGGAGGAAAACAAACTGTAGCTAGCTTTCTGGTCACGCGCCTCTATCTAACAGTACACTACAAGTGACCCTCGTTCTGAACAGGGCTACTTCTTCATTACACAAAGGATAAACCTCAACCAATTTCTAATGAAATCCCAATGAAAACCCATTGAAAAGAGAGTGACCTCAAAAAACTAAAAATCTGAATGGTTTGTCATAGGGGTTTCGCCTGCTAAATAAGTTATGTTATACTCACAGACATGATTCAAACAGTTTTAGAAACTTCAGAGTGTTTGCTATCCAAATCTACTAATACTATGCATATTTTATCTTCTGGGAATGAGTAGCAGGCAGTTGAATTTGGGCATGCATTTCATCCAGACGTGAAAATACTGCCCCCTGTCACCAAGAAAATAAGAACATATTCTTATTTACAAGGACAGCCTACTCCTTCCTCCCCGGCGTGCCCACACGACACAGTGATTCTTTAGCCAAATAGCCAAGTACTGTAGCCTACTCCCGACCGTCACATTGTACAGCTCCATATTTTCCGTTCCATCTTAATGGAAATCCAGAGGATTTTCATTTTTCTTGGAATAGAAACATCATAATGGTAATCAAATTAATTAAGCTAAATTTCTTAAAATCAGTCCCATGTACTATGTTCTTGCGGAAAAAGGTTTTACATTCTCTAGTACTACCTCTATTGAAGGCTTTCAAATGCATCTCAAAGATGGTAGTCCTCTAGTAGTCAAACTTGCACTAACTAGCATTAATGGTACCAGTGGTTCACATTTAAATAACGTGCCACAGTACGCTGCAACTTTTAAAGTATGAACCACTGTACTATGACCCAGACAGATTATTTCACTTGTAATTTACTGTATCACAATTCCAATGGGTCAGAAGTTTACATGCACTAAGTTGACTGTGCCTTTAAACAGCTTGGAAAATTCCAGAAAATGTCATGACTTTAGAAACTTCTGATAGGCTAATTGACATAATTTGAGTCAATTGGAGGTGTACCTGTGGATGTATTTCAAGGCCTACCTTCAAACTCAGTGCCTCTTTGCTTGACATCATGGAAAAATCAAAAGAAATCAGCCAAGACCTCATAAAAAAATTGTAGACCTCCACAAGTCAGGTTCATCCTTGGGAGCAATTTCCAAATGCCTGAAGGTACCCCGTTCATCTGTACAAACAATAGTTCGCAAGTATAAACACCATGGGACCACGCAGCCGTCATACAGCTCAGGAAGGAGATGCGTTCTGTCTCCTAAAGATTAATGTACTTTGGTGCAAATAGTCCTTATCGGTCCCTAACAGACAAGGACCTTGTGAAGATGCTGGAGGAAACAGGTTCAAAAGTATCTATATCCACAGTAAAAGAAGTCCTATATCGACATAACCTGAAAGGCCGCTCAGCTTGGAAGAAGCCACTGCTCCAAAACTGCCATAAAAAGGCCAGACTACAGTTTGCAACTGCACATGGGGACAAAGATCGTACTTTTTAGAGAAATGTCCATTGGTCTGATGAAACAAAAATAGAACTGTTTGGCCATAATGACCATCGTTATGTTTGGAGGAAAAGGGGGAGGCTTGCAAGTCGAAGAACACCTTCCCATCCGTGAAGCAAGGGGGTGGCAGCATCATGTTGTGGGGTTGCTTTGCTGCAGGAGGGATTGGTGCACTTCACAAAATAAATGACATCATGAGGCAGGAAAAATATGTGGATATATTGAAGCAACATCTCAAGACAGCTTGGTCACAAATGGGTCTTCCAAATGGACAATGACCCCAAGCATACTTCTAAAGTTTTGGCAAAATGGCTTAAGGACAACAAAGTCAAGGTATTGGAGTGGCCATCACAAAGCCCTGACCTCAATCCCATAGAAATATTTGTGGGCAGAACTGAAAAAGCATGTGCGAGCAAGGAGGCCTACAAACCTGACTCAGTTACACCAGCTCTCTCAGGAGGAATGGGCCAAAATTCACCCAACTTATTGTGGGAAGCTTGTGTAAGGCTGCCTGAAACATTTGACCCAAATTAAGCAATTTAAAGGCAATGCTACCAAATACTAATTGAGTGTATGTAAACTTCTGACCCACTGGGAATGTGATGAAAGAAATAAAAGCTGAAATAATCATTCTCCTTACTATTATTCTGACATTTCACATTCTTAAAATAAAGTGGTGATCCTAACTGACCTAAAACAGGGAATTGTTACTGGGATTAAATCTCAGGAATTGTGTAAAATTGAGTTTAAATGTATTTGGCTAAGGTGTATGGAAACCTCCGACTTCAACTGTATGTCTGCCAAAACTCTCATTACTCACTGGAGCATTTACAGTAGTGTTAATGGTCTAGCATGGCAGTGAGTGACTGACCTGTTTTAACCTCTGGTTATGTTAACATCTTGTTTTGTTCACAGTCAGATGAAGGAACAGTGTTTACCCGCACCCACCACATCGTACGCAAGACAACGCTGTATGACATGGATATCGACCCCACCAGGAAGTATGCCGCTATTGGTTGTCAAGACCGCAGCGTTAGGTGGGGGCCTAGTCTACCTGTCCTTGCTTGTCTGTCTCTGTTTCTCTCGATGACTTTATATTGTTAGGTTCTAATTCTCAGAGTAAAACACTCAACGGACATTAGGAAAGCTTAACCAAGTGTATTTCTTCCCTGAGGGTCAATACAGCATTCAGACAAAACATGTTTCCACCACAAGTATATATATACTCCAATTTAGGCACTCCTTCTCTCTGATCCTTACATCTTTTATGGTTTGACAGGAAGACAAAGTAATAGGGTAATAAACCGTAATTTATCCTTTAAGGGGATCTGACCTGACCTCAACCTCTCATTTGCCTAATCCACAGACATCCATCCATATCCCCTATAGCAATCCTGTGACTTCCTCCTGTCCACCCAACATCCACCCATCTGGATCCTACAGATAACCATTCACTTCTGATGTAAAAACCAGTCTCTTTCACCCCTCAGATACTATACTGCTCAGTATAACAATGTTACAAGTTTAACCCAGAATCTAACCGTATGGATTTGTGTTTCTGTGTACGTGTGTTTGTATGTCAGTGTTGGTGTGTGCGTGTGTGCGTGTATCCATGTGTATGCATGTGTGAGTGTATATATTAGTGTCTGTGCACGTGTGTGTTTTCGTGAGTACGTGTGACCTCTCTCCCTCAGTAATCTGCCAGACTGTGCAGTCATCCCTTCCTAGCAGGTGGATTATCACTTAACTCAGGTGTTGTCGACACAGGACGGATGAGATTGAGGGCCTTGCCCCCGGCTCGTTCTGTCTTTAGCTATCTGCAGCTACAGACATGCTGCTGTCCATGTGCCTGACCTGAGTTTATCCTACTCGTGCCTCGGTCTGCCTGCCCACACAAGTGTTTCCATCTTTCTCTCACATACTCCACCTTGTGTCAACAACAGTAACAACATGCTATGAAAGTCAACCATAAAATCAACCATAATGGAGAAAATTTAAACAATCACCTTCAAATTATGTTAACAACCACCCCCGGGTTATAGTGTACAGCTTTATTTATCAGTTGGTGTAAATTGGAGGAATGTGGGAGAGTAGTACAACAGTCCAAAAAGGGCTTTCCCTCAGCTGGAGATACTTCAAGTCAACTGTAAACACACCTCATGCTGCTATGAAAACTAGGACATCTCACTGCACTTTAATGATAAATGTAGGTTGTAGAGTTAAAGGGCTTTTGTTTAACAGGCTTTGGTTTGTTCCTTATGTAACTAAGCAGCGGTGCTTAAAAGTGAGAACCAATGGTTGACTGGCTGCCCTCAGCCCACAGTCTGCCAACTCCTCCCAAGGTTGGCTGGGCCCTGGCTGGGCCTTGTGGGTGGTTGTCTGCCAGCTGGTGGCTGCTGGTCTTTCCTTCCTGCACTTAGTGGAAATACACCAGTTAGGCTGTTAGTGACCCCATGTGGTCAGCTGGGGAGAGACATGCTTACCAGCTGAGTTGCTGTGCTGTTAGCACACTATGTGGCACAGAGTTCACTGACTCATGAACAGAACACAGTCACGTGTTTCCTTGAACTCCCTGGGTCAGATGACTCAGTCCCTTGATCTGAAAGTCGTGGGGTCATATCCTTAACTGCTGAGGCAGGATGTAAATGGGTAGAAGTGTCTGACTTTTGGGCTATCGACTTATCGTCCTCCGTTGTCCTTGTGTGGAGACGCGCTGACAGTGGATAAAACGGAGGATTGATTAACTCATCGGTGCTTCAACAGCAGAAACTATATTTGTGATTTACTCCTGGAGTACTGAGCTGCTGGTGTGTTTTCACATTGAGATCGAAACAGGCACACCTGCACTTCTGTGTGTGGAGGTGTAAAGCCTCTAGACCTGTCCTTTTGTCTAACTCTTAGTTCCCCGCCCACAGAATCTTCAACATCAGTAACGGCAAACAGAAGAAACTGTACAAGGGCTCCCAAGGAGAGGATGGCACTGTTATTAAGGTTTGCATGTTTTCATGTAATGTGGTGTCACTGTGAAGACTCATTTGACAACACAGATTGCTGGTTTATAATAATGTGCGCTACAAGTGGTGTTTAAATCCTTCTTCTCCTCTCCCAAGGTTCAGACCGACCCCTCGGGACTGTATGTGGCCACCAGCTGCTCAGACAAGAACATCAGCATCTTTGACTTCTACTCTGGAGAGTGTGTGGCCACCATGTTTGGACACTCTGGTAAAAATAGCCCATTTAGTTTTTAAAAAAGACAGCAAAATGGCTGAATGACAACCTGTAGTGTGTTCAGAAGGAGAAACCAGCTGGAACTCCTCTTCCTCTCTCCCTCGCAAATTTGTTTACATCCCTGTTAGTGAGCATTTCTCCTTTACCAAGATAATCCATCCACCTGACAGGTGTGGCATATCAATAAGCTGATTAAACAACATGATCATTACACAGCTGCACTTTGTGCTGTGGACAATAAAAGACCACTCTAAAATGTGCAGTTTTGTCACACAACCCAATGCCACAGATATCTCAAGTTTTGAGGGAGTGTGCAATTGGTATGCTGACTACAGGAATGTTCACCAGAGCTGTTGCCAGAGGATTGAATGTTACTTTCTCTACCATATGCCACCTCCAAATTTGGCAGTACGTCCAACCAACTTCACAACCATAACCACGCCAGCTCCAGGACCTCCACATCTGGCTTCTTCACCTGCGGGATCATCTGAGACCAGCCACCTGGACAGCAGATGAAACTGTGGAGTATTTATGTCTGTAATAAAACCCTTTTTTGGGGGGGAAACGTATTAAGATTGGCTGGACCTGGCTCCCCAGTGCGTGGGCCTGGCTCCCAGTCATGTGAAATCCATAGATTAGGGCCTAATTCATTTATTTCAAATGACTGATTTCCTTATATCAGCAAAATCGTTGAAATTGTTGAATGTTGCGTTTTATATTTTTATTCAGTATAGTTCTGATCTAGGATCATTTTAGCCTTTTAGATTATAAAAGACCAGGGAGACTTTATCCTAGATTAGCAAACCTAATCTGAGACACTTGTTTCATACTGTGAATTCCACAGATCAATTATCTGTCAAAATGTCCTAATTGTCTTCCCCATGCCTTATATAAACTTGTCCATTCCCTTTGTGATTATTCTGAAGAAGGCCTTTGAAGGCCGATAAAGTCGGTCTTTTAAACTTGTCTAATAAAACGACACATTTTTAACGGTGAGCGAGCACTGCGGCTTTTCCTGTCCAACGATGTCTACACATTTTTAGGTTGCACCTCTACTGACATTGGTTGGACACCATCTACTTCTTTCCATAACTGAAAGTGCCCAGATGATTTAATCCTTGTCATTTTGTTTTGTCCTTTTCTCTTTTTCACAGAGGTTGTGACTGGAATGAAATTCACCAATGACTGCAAGCACATGATAACTGTGTCTGGTGACAGCTGCATCTTTGTGTGGCGTCTGGCCCCGGAGCTCACCATCAGTATGAGACAGCGTCTGTCAGACCTCAAACAGAGTGGCAAGCCAGTTCAGAAGACACCACCTCACAAACCTTGCAATCTCAGGTAGCCACCCTTTTGGAACACATCATTGTAGAACAAAGAACCTTGGTTTACATTTCTTTATTCCTGTTTTGTTGTCGCTGTCCTTATTCTTGTTAGCTCCAAAGTGAAGCAAAGGGCCTCCCTGGAATACCTAGTTAATTGGATAACATGTTTTGTGCTAGCTAATACCCTTAGAAAGCAAAACATGGTGTTTTACATAACGTGAACACTGGATGAGAGACGCATTCTGAAGACAATTGGAGTGAAAAGCAACTGTTAATCCTGCGTTCGGTATTATTTGTAAGACAGTCTTGTCGCTATGAACGCTGCTAGTGAATGACCAGTGTTCCTTTCGTAGCATGTTGCATCATCAGAGACATTTGACTATTGTCTCCTAGTAGTATGGTTTGCTCTGCTCACTGTCTGTTCTGTGCAGCACCAGGAGAGAGGTGCACAGAACCCCTCCCATAGTCACCATGTCCTCTGACAGCGACAAAGAGGTAGAGGAGGAGGAGGAGGGGATAGAGGAGGAGGATGAGGAAGAGATGATCTCTCCTTACATGGTGTCAGGCTGCAGTGCAGAGGAAGAGACAGGTTGGTATCTCAGAAATACATTTGTACACAAACAATACACTGAGTATACAAAACGTTATTGCATTTGTTTTCATTTAACCTTTATTTAACTTGGCAAGTCAATTAAGAACAAAGTTCTGACAAACTGACCAGGTGAATCCAGTTGAAAACTATGAACCATTATTGATGTCACTTGTTAAATCCACTTCAATCAATGTAGATGGAGGGGAGGAGACAGGTTAAAGGAGGATTTTTAAGCCTTGACACAATTGAGACATGGATTGTGCATGTGTGCCATTCAGAGGGTGAATGGGACAAAATGTTTAAGTGCCTTTGAACGGGGCATGGTAGTAGGTGCCAGGCGCACGGGTTTGTGTCAAGATCTCAAGATCTGCAACGCTGCTGGGTTTTTCACGCTCAACAGTTGCCTGTGTGTATCAAGAATGGTCCACCACCCGAAGGACATCCAGCCAACTTGACACAACTGTGGGAAGCATTGGTGTCAACATGAGCCAGCGTCTATGCCCCAACGAATTGAGGCTGTTTTGAGAGCAAAAGGCGGTGTGGTGCAATTCAATATATACTGAGTGGTATACAGAGTGTATATCTACAGTATTAAGAATGTGTTTTTTCGTGGCAATGTTGATGGCAGCGCACATCCTGAAATATCGGTTGGTTTTGTGTTTGCTTTCCAGACACCTCAGACGAAAAGCACAACTCTCTTAACTCTCACGGCAGAGAACTGAAAAGGGTTAGTATTTCTTGTAACTGTCAGTGAATATTTTCCCACTAACACAGTCAGTGAATATTCCCCTTATAAACTGTTAACTGAACCCTTGTCCCTCCCTCCCTCCCTATAGGAGAGCTCTTTTGGCAGGCGTTCCTCCCAGGGCAATCATCACTGTGAGGAAAGGGGTCCCCGTCCGCGGCGCCGCTGGTCCAGAGGCATGGTCAGCATGGAGCTGATGGTCAAGTCCATGTTGGACCTCAGACAGCTGGATTCCTTCGCCATGCCCCCCTCCTCCCCCAACAAGACCAAGACCCAGCCTGATGCTTTCAGAGACCCATTCAGGGAGGATGAACTGGGCAGCACCATCAGCCTGCAACCCCTTACTGCATGGGTGAGTGGATCACAGAGAGAGGGAAATATCCAATCACTCGTGGAAGTGAAGTGGACTTCAAAAAGGCTTCTTTGTCTTCATCCCAAAAAGTACCCTAATCCCTGCACTACTTTTGACCAGGGCTCATAGGAACACTTATAGGTAGAATAAAGTATAGTTTATTATTAAAACCATCAGAACTCATACTAATATGTCTCTGTTTGCTACTTGCAGGGGGATGAGTCTGAGCAGAGGTCCCAGCAGCGACCCCACTACATCATGTTCTCTCCACAGACCCCAGAGACAGGCTCAGTGCTCTACCCCGAGGGCTGTGAGGACAAGGTCAGCTTAGCTGGCAGGTAAACTCTCGCCATTAGTGTATCTCATTTTCTCCTCACTGTATATGGCCAAGAAATGACTGCATAGTTTGGGCCTTTAGTTTTCACTGGCCAAGTGCCTCTGACCTTAAAAAACTCATGGGGTTGTATTCATAAAGCATTCCAAATTACACTGAACAAAAATATGAACGCAATATGTAAAGTGTTGGTCCCATGTTTCATGAGCTGAAATAAAAGATCACAGAAATGTTTAATATGCACAAAATGTGTTTTACATCCCTGTTAGCGAGCATTTCTCCTTTGCCAAGATATTCCAACCATCTGACAGGTGTGGCATATCAAGAAGCTGATTAAACAGCATGATCATTACACAGGTGTACCTTGTGCTGGGGACAATTAAAGACCACACTAAAATGTGCAGTTTTGTCACACAACCCAATGCCACAGATGTCTCAAGTTTTGAGGGAGTGTGCAATTGACATGCTGACTGCAGGAATGTCCACCAGAGTTGTTGCCAGAGAATTTAATGTTAATTTCTCTACAATAAGCCGCCTCCGTCATTTTAGAGATTTTGGCAGTACGTCAACCGGCCTCATAAACGCAGACCACGTGTAACCACGCCAGCCCAGGACCTCCACTTCTGTCTTCTTCACCTGCAGGATCAGCTACCTGGATAGCAGATGAAACTGAGGAGTATTTCTGTCTGTATTAATACCCTTTTGTGGGGGGAAACGTATTAGGATTGGCTGGGCCTGGCTCCCAGTCATGTGAAATCCATAGATTAGGGCCTAATTCATTTATTTCAAATGGCTGATTTCCTTATATGAACTTTAACTCAGTAAAATCGTTGAAATTGTTGAATGTTGTGTTTATATTTTTGCACAGTATAGTTCTAATCTAGGGTCAGTTTTGCCTTTTCGATGATAAAAGACCAGGGAGACTTTATCCTAGATTAGCAAACCTAATCTGAGATACTTTATGAATACCAGCTCCCTACATATCAGATACCGTAGTCTATGTATACAGTATACATACCACCTAGTCCCAACCCATATATCCACTATCTGTGTTTCCTCTATAGTGAGTACCTAGTGAAAGAGCTACTGCCCGGGCCTGAGACCAGCAGGAGTGTGAAGGGGTACCAGAACCACAGCCAGTGGAGCCAGGGCCACCATGACAAACACAGCCCAGACAGCGCCTGCTCTGTGGACTACTCCAGCAGCAGACGGTCCAGCCCCGACAGCCAGCAGCAGCCTCCTGGAGAGAGTGAGACACACGCACACAGAGGCATAGGATCTTAATGTGACCTAAAATATTCCCGCAGCAACAGTTTTTGATGTTTAGTCCATAATGTTGCTTGATCGGTTTGTTAGGCTATTAGCTGGCCAAAAGTAGACTTTGTGAAAAGTGCAATACTGTAATATAACCGTGTTAGTGTGGGTTTTCAGTGAATTCATGTAAATCACAAAGCTCATCTGTATCTCCTGGATAAGTACAGCAAACAATTATTTTTCACCAATCACAATTCAAACAGTTTTGTTTTTTTTGTTGTTGTTTTTTAAAACTCTGGATATCTGTGTGTTTTCTGTGTCGTATGACTACAGTTATAACAGGAAAAATAAAGTTCTTCAAATCTATTTTCTCTGTGTCAGACTCTGAGCCCACGGATCCTCTCTGTGTGGATGGGAACTCCTCTGAATTGGACATGGAGGAACTGGAGGAGGAAGAGGAGGGGGGCGTAGGGAGGGGAGAGGCCAAGGGGACAACAGTAGTACCTAAGACCCCTGACCAGGAGGCCTTCCTCAAACAGCACTTTGGCAACCTGGCTGAGCTTAAAAACCCAGGTAAGAACAGCATCTATGTCTCTCCTTGACTGGTATAACACATTTGGTGGAAAATCCCACTAGCCCATGCCTCCACCGATTCAGTGCTTTTAGATTTGTGGGAGGTAGTGAACGAGTGCACACTTCAGGAGAAAATAGATATTATTGGGATGCACCCAGAGAGATTCAAGAAAGCTTCCCTTTCAACTGGCACATGTAATATTCAATTCAAACTTTATTGTCCACACAAATTGTGCAGCCAGGAGTACATTAGACACAATAGTATACACATATAGAGACACACAAGTTAATAGTAAAAATATTTCAGAATAATTCATTGTATTTCTCCTCTTTGATTGTCAGTGAGCCCGACCAGAGTTGTCACCCCGGACAGTGTCAGCATCTCCTCCAAGTTCCTGTCCCAATGCTCTCCTGGAAGGTATGTCATACTTACACTACATGGCCAAAGGTATGTGCACATCTGCTCATCGAACTTCTCATTCCGAAATCATCGGCATTAATATGGAGTTGTTCCCTCCTTTCCTGGCATAACAGCCTCCACGATTCTGGGAAGGCTTTCCACGAGATGTTGGAACGTTGCTGTGGGGACTTGCTTCCATTCAGCCACGAGCATTAGTGAGGTCGGGCACTGATGTTGGATAATTAGGCCTGGCTCGCAGTCAGCATTGGAATTCATCCCAAAGGTGTTCAATGGGGTTGAGGTCAGGGCTCTGTACAGGCCAGTCAAGTTATTCCACACTGATCTCAACAAACCATTTCTGTATAGACCTCGCTTTGTGCACAGGGGTATTGTCATGCTGAATCAAGGAAAGGGCCTTCCCCAACCTGTTGCACAGAATTGTCTAGTATGTCATTGTATGCTGTAGCTGGAACTAAGGGGCCTAGCCCAAACCATGAAAAACAACCTCAGACCATTATACGTCCTCCACCAAACTTTACAGTTGGCACTGTGCATGGCGGTAGGTAGCGTTCTCCTGGCATCCTCCAAACCCAGATTTGTCTGTCAGACTGCCAGATGGTTAAGCGTGATTCATCACTCCACAGAACGCGTTTCCACTGCTGCAGAGTCCAATGGCGGCAAGCTTTACACCACTCCAGCCGGCACTTGGCATTGCACATGGTGATCTTAGGCTTGATGCGGCTGCTCGGCCATGGAAACCCATTTCACGAACCTCCCAACAAACAGTTCTTGTGCTTCCAGAGGCAGTTTGGAACTCTGTAGTGAGTGTTGCAACTGAGCACAGACGATTTGTACGCGCTTCAGCACTCGGCGGTCCTGTTCTTGAGCGTGTGTGGCCTACCACTTCGCGGCTGAGCTGTTGTTGCTCCTAGATGTTTCCACTTCACAATAACAGCACTTACAGTTGACTGGGGCAGCTCGAGCAGAGCAGAAATTTGACGAACTGACTTGTTGGGAAGGTGGCATCCTACGACGGTGTCACGTTGAATGTCACTGAGCTCTTCAGTACGGGCCATTCTACTGCCAATGTTTGTAAATAAAGATTGCATGGCTGTGTGCTCTATTTTCATTTTGGCCATTTAGTGTATCAGTTAGTTAACCAAAGAACATTCTGTTAACCCACACTCATCGATCACAAAAGTGAGCTATCCTTTGAGATGACTGAGTATGTTGACAAACAGTCCTATCTGAACGGATCACTGTTTTTCCTTTCTAGCAGAACGGCCTTTCCATTCCCCTCGAAGAGCGGTGTTGAGGGGAAGGTAGCCAGCGGTGTGGTGAGGCCCCTGGTCTCTGAGGTGAGGCCCCTCATGGAGCACAACCAGGGCCAGAGCCACAACCAGGGTCAGAGCCAAGGCTACAACCAGGGCCAGGACCAGAGCCAAGACCACAGCCAGGACCAGAGCCACAGCCAGGACCAGAGCCACAGCCAGGACCAGAGCCACAGCCAGGACCAAAGCCAAGGCCACAACCAAAACCAGAGCCACAGCCAGGGCCAGAGCCACAGCCAGGGCCAGAGCCACAGCCAGGACCAGAGCCACAGCCAGGGCCAGAGCCACAGCCAGGACCAGAGCCAAGGCCACAACCAGGACCAGAGCCACAACCAGGACCAGAGCCAAGGCCACAGCCATGGCCACAGCCAGAGCCACAGCAAGGGCCAGAGCCACAACCGGGGTCAGAGCCAAGGCCACAACCAGGACCAGAGCCACAACCAGGACCAGGGCCACAGCCAGGGCCAGAGCCACACCCGGAGGAAGGGCTCAGAAGAATCTCAGAAGGGCACTACCGCGAGACTAGAAGTAGTGGACACTACGGAGAAGGGTCTGAATCTCCGGGCCTCTCCTTTGCGGAAGAAGCTTTTTAACCCTGCAGTGGACTCCCGAAGGATAGTCAGCCCTGTGGCCAAGGCTGCAGCATCACACCTCACCTCTACAGGCATGAGGAAGTCCCAGTCAGTCCAGAACCTGCACACTGAGGGTGAGACACCACGCATGTGATTGTGATCATGTCCAGCTAGTGTATTGATGTTATGATCATGTATGATGTTTTGCAGGAAAATGTTATGATTTAAAAAGGTCCTCATGTTATATTCTACGCATGGTGTAAAAGGTCAAGCTCTTCCTTGAATGTCTAATAAGAGACAGAAATGTTGTTAACACTGCCCTGGCCTGCATAGGCTAATCATTTACCTTCTCTGTCTGTAGAAATGCCTCTGAGCCTGTCTCGGCCTTCCAAGGAGGTAGCCCCTCAGCCCCATCACTCCCAGTCTCATCAATCCCAGGCCAACGAGCGTCCAGTGACCCTCCCCACAACCCCCCGCCGCACCTTGCCCAGCGTGCCCCCCCTCTGCAACCCCACCTCCCCACAACCCCGGGACATCACCAGTAGCAGTCACGGCACTGCCCCCACGCCCAGGAGCATCAAATCCCGCTGCTCCTACATGAGCCCCACCACCAGCTCCATGGCCAAGATGTCCCGCTCCATGTCCATGGGAGACAGCCTAAACGTGGCCGAGGAAGAGTCTGAGTCTACAGAGTCACGCAGGGGGTCCAGCTCTGACACGTCAAACGCTCCCACCAAGAGCCGGAGCTGCTCCTCCCAGAGCTCCCAGAGTCTTAGTACTAAACCGTCTACCCCTGTGGCCGTTGTCTCTTCCACCTTATCCTCCTCCTCCCCTCTAGCGTTGGGTTTAGCCATGCCCCATGCTGCAGTTATCCCCACCCTCATCACTAGCTCTCCAAGCAACTCCAACCCCAGCCCAACCACCAAGAGTCTGCAGGCTAAGCTGATGTGCAGCACCCGGCCCCAGCTCAACCTGGACATCTCCAAGCCCCTCCCAGACAAGCCCTCCCTGGCGGCCTTCACTCCCAACAGTACCTCCAAGACCGCCGCCTCCTCCAAGACTGTCAAAGAGGACAACGACCTCTCTTCCAGATCTCCAGTCAGCTTGTTACCTCACCAGGGCCAGACTCATCCAGTGCTCACCACCAAAGTCCAGCTAGTCACTGCACTGTCCCTCTCCCCAGCCACTCCTGTGGAGACTAGCCCTGCTCAGAGTCCTGAGGCAGAGCGGCGGTTTCTCACCACGGAGCTGCGTCCTGAGGCCCCCGTGGTAGACAACAGGCTAGAACAGCCAAAGATGGAGGAGAGCCAGGGCCTGACCCAAGAGAAGAGTCCCGCGATGGAGGTGTCTCTACAGGGCAGTCCCGTATACCTGCTGTCATCTGGAGGTCCCGGCCAGGACCGTGCAGGTTTGCTCCAGCGATCTCCCTCCTTCATCCTGTCATCTCTGCGTCTGGGCATGCCCCTGGCCAACACCAAGCACTTCTTTACTACTGGTGCCGGGTGGCCTACCGTCTCAGTCTCCACCCCCATATACTCTGCACCTTCACCCTGTCCTCCGTCACTTAATCATTTCCTCCTGACGGGTGAGGCATGGCTCTCTTTCTCATGTCCCTCTTTCTTTTTCTCTCCATCTTTCTCACTACCCCATTTCCATGAAGAGCGTTCCCTCTGTGGTCCTCCTGTCTGTCCTTGTGTAGTAGCTAGAACATAGCCTTGTATTGACATACTAGCTATGGGTTGTCCAATGAAATAACCCTGCTATTGTCCGTCTTGCTGTTCTGTTTTTGACTTGACTAGTTTCTTGTGGTCTAGCCTGACACACATGATGAGACTTGCAGTAGGATAGTTTAAGCGGCGTCAGCCTGACCATGTATAACTCGCCTTTTATTAGACGGTTCTCTCAGTATGGAGTCGTGCAGGGTGGTGGCCAGCGATCTACAGAACACCTTTAGGAAGGCCTCCCAGCTCTACAGAATGGTGAGTCACTCACTCCCCCAATAAGTATCCTGTTAACTAAAAATATTTGTTTACATTGGCTACTATTTTATTGGCCACGATCTGTCTGTTTTATGTTAAGTTTACATTAATTTTTTTAAACATTTCCATACACTTCTTTTTTTGTGGTAATGTTGGTCATGTCTGTGTCTTGCAGGTGAACAGTGTGCCTGTAGACTCCAGGCAGGAGCACCATGAGATGGCCCAGGTCCTGTCTGAGGCCTTTGAGGTGGTGAGGGCCGAGCTGAGCTCCCTGCCCCAGAGCTCACCCCCATCCCCCTCTGGAGGACCTGCAGCAGGAGGCTCCCTGTGTACAGTGGGCTGCCGGCCCGTTGGACCAGTAGAACCAGGGACGGGGAGATTAGCCTCAGGGGAGGAGAGGACTCTGGCTCTGCTGGAGCAGTACTCTGAGCTCCTCCTTCAAGCCGTGGAGAAGAGGCTGGACAACAAGCATCTCTCCTAAATACTCCTCTTCTTTCACACCCTTCCTTGAAGACTGACGCAACCCTCTTGCAAATGTAGGATCGTAAGCCATTGTGCAAGGATATCTGCAGACTACAGTACTTCTTCTTTTTATTTAATTTCTTTCTCGACACGTTTTTAAAATGAACAGATTAAAATACTCCTGAAGGATGCCTGTACATATTTTTTAGAAGTTATTTTTTCTTTTTAAGCACTTCTCTCTCTTTCTCTCTGATGCACCCTGTGGTTGGGTGGTCCCCTCTATCCCTGTCAGATCTCTGTAGGCCTAGGAGGGGTTGGGAGGGTTGGACTCAGCACAATGGCCCACAGATACTGATACTGTAGGGAGACTCCTCAGGATGATCAATGCCTCAGCATTCATTCCCGGTGTGGCTGAGCTGCACTACAGACCGTCATTCATCACCCTTCCTCCCTCTAATATATTGTGTGCTACCTACAGTACCTACCTACAGTACCTACCAGACACCTGCACTCTCACGACCACTGGTTTTGTTTACCCCTGTTGCCAAATATTGTGCCCTGCTACTTTGTTTTAATGAAGTTGTTGTTATGGAAATTCCCGGATGCCCTAGAGTTGCTGCGTTGGAGCCAGTGGCGTAGCGTAGTTTTGCGGGCCCCTCTTGCAAGATGTCCCCACAGAAAGAAAAATGTGCAGTTTTATAGCTTATCTCATGCTATTTGACACATATTGCCATGAGGTTGAGAGAAAATGTTGATGTTTTAGAGCTCAGGCATTCTTGAAAGACGGGACAATGGGACAACCTCAACTTTTTTCCCACAAATATTTGTCTTTATATTAACAAAAGTTGAAATCTATATTTTGATAGACCAAAGTACCAGCTATCACACCATGTAAAGGAAGAAGCAACTTCCAAACTTATTTTTGTTTTGTTTTTATAGTACTCCCGAGTGGCGCTGCGGTCTAAGGCACTGCATCTCAGTGATAGAGGCGTCACTACAGATCCTGGTTCGATTCCAGGCTGTATCACAACTGGCCGTGATTGGGAGTCCCATAGGGCGGCGCACAATTGGCCCAGCGTCGTCCGGGTTAGGGTTTGGCCGGGATAGGCCGTCATTATAAATAAGAATTTGTTCTTAACTGACTTGCCTAGTTAAATAAAGGTTAAATAAATCAATTAAATACAAATATTTAGCACTACTAAATGCTCCAGGACAAATTTCTTTAGCATTGTGACATGTTTTTCTAGATTTAGAACATAAAACATTTAGAAAGCAAACATCTTTTAGGTCTAGCAAATCAAATGCTTCAAATGTTTAAGCAAATGTTACAGAGCAGTGATGACAATATTTGTTCTGAATATTTACACAAAAAACGATGTTAAGGGAGTGGACCATCGGTGACATAATTGACAAACCAGTGACGGAGTTGTGACAACCGATGCTCAAAACAACAAAAGTTCAACACAAACATTCAATACAAAATATGGGAAAGGATTCATTTGAAAATCTCCAATAAAAACACAGCTTTACAGACTGAGGGGGCTTGTTGCAGTACATGTATTGAGGACATGAATGAGGGGTCCTTGTGATGTCGCTGACCCTGCTCATTCCTGATTTATTTAGGATTTTAGACAAATCTGACGGAGTTGACAATCTCCGGACACATTTTTAAGGAATCAGTTTTGAGATAAACAGGCTTTAAAGTCACAGAGGGCTTTTGCAAGAAACTACATAAGATCATTTTTCAATTAATATCCATAATTGCCCATTTTTAGAATTTTTAATTGGGTTCCTTTGTTCCAGACAAGGGCATTTCCAGGCATACAGCATACATGGAAATGAATCATATATATACAAGTCCATTTTAAGCTCAAATAATGCAACAAAATATTATTTTTTTAACTATGAAATTAAAGTTTCCCTGCCGGACAAGGATTGTCCCAACTTTCAAGAATCCCTGAGCAAATGTCCTGTTATTCTACACATTTTTCATGAGGCTGAGAAAAAAGTGTTTCAGTTTTAAAGCTAGTTTCCTGTCATTCAAATAAAATAATTCATGGCTTATGACGTGATCATATGCTATGTGGGGGGCTGGCGGGCCACCTGCCTTGCAGGGGTGTGTGCTATACCAGCGATTGGAGCTTGATGCTGGCTGTTGTTTTGGGAAGCAGAAGCTGCACTTTTTGGACAATCGGAGGGCGTTGCTGTTCAATGCCATTCCTGACCCCAGTGCTCTAAAACAATACTAACAACTGTTGTCACTACAATGTGAAATGTCTGTGTTGGTGTACCTGTCCCTACCAGGGCTTTTTGCCCACCGACACCAGGCCATAGCAGCCTCCACACTACTAGAGGAACACAGGACCCTTCCAAGTCTTAAAAGCCAGATTAATCAGACATGATCATGTTTTCGTGGGTGATTTGATTTGATACATTGTGTTTTGAGAGGCCCTGTCTGTGTGTGTGATGTGTGGTTGTATTTATTATGTTGTACAAGGTCCACGTTACAAATGGAGTTGTCAGCCCCTTGTGAGTTGTAGTTTGTTTTGTACCAGAGCTAGGTCACCAGTGGGGGAATAACACTGCAAAAACAGAAGACTTGAAAATATACAGCATCAACTGAGAGTCTCCTCGTTCATTAACTATGCTGGATGGTTTTATAAAACATGTGAATTGTATTCCCAGTACATTTTTTGTATTCCAAATTGATGTTCAAGGTGTGCAAATAATAATACAAAATGTCTCAAGGAAATGGGTGCCTTAATTCAAAACCAGCGTTTTTCATAGTTTAAAATGTGTTGGGTTATACCAAAATAATATTGAATTGTAATGAAAAGGCAACTACTGAAATTGAGCTACTGCTGTGGGAAACAAATGACACTGAGGAGAAGCATTTTCTGATGACTGAATACAGACATCGCATCTCGGAACCCAAACCGGCTGCACACATGTACCATCGTGCAAACATTTATTTTGTCCCCCCACACCAAACGCGATACGCAGGTTAAAATATCAAAACAAACTGAACCAATTACATTCCTTTGGGGACAGGTCGAAAAGCATTAAACATGTATGGCAATTTAGCTAGCTAGCTTGCACATGCTAGCTAATTCGTCCTATTTAGCTAGCTTGCTGTTGCTAGCTAATTTGTCCTGGGATATAAACATTGAGTTGTTATTTTACCTGAAATGCACAAGGTCCTCTACTCTGACAGTTAATCCACACATAAAGCAGTCAACCGAATCTTTCTTGTCATCTCTCCTCCTTCCAGGCTTTTTCATCTTTGAATTTCTACGGTGATTGGCATCTAAACTTTCCTAGTATTACCATGACAAACAGCAAAACAGTTTGTCTTTCAATCACCCATGTGGGTATAACCAATGAGGAGATGGCACATGGGTACCTGCTTCTATAAACCAATGAGGAGATGAGAGAGGCAGGACTTGCAGTGCGATCTGCGTCAGAAATAGGAATAACTTCTATTTTAGCCCTTGGCAACGCAGACGCTCGTTGGCGCATGCAAGCAGTGTGGGTGCAGTTATTGAATAACATGGATTTCTACATTTATTTTGCAACGCTCGCACATGCGACGTGTCTGGTCTGGTCAGCATGTTAGGGTTGGGTTACCAGAGGTAAAGAACCCAGAACAAACCAGATCAAATCAGATCATAACAGATCTTGCATCAGATACAAACCGTGCAGAAAACATTTTTTTTTCCCACACCTCATTTATTGGCTCTTGTCTGGCTGTGGTGTTTTCATCCTGGTCCCTGGGCACTTTTCCACCCCAATAACAATGCGCTTTCATTCCTATCAAAATGTTCATAGGTCACATTAATGTATTTGTAATAGCTTAGACAGACTACTAAACTAAACCTGGGTCTCTGTGTAATGGTGTAACTGTTGTGTCAAAGGCTCACAGAATAATAGTGTTCTGATGCTGCTATGATTGTGGCTGCAGACTAGCACAACACTGCCCTCTGCTGTTGAAACTCCATCACTGCCCAGTTGCTACTAAAACAGAAAGCCCTAACACTTCCCTCCTACAATTTCTCTGGTCAGGATTATTCTGTGCTGTGTTTTACATACTTTTCAATACACTAGTGCCCTCAAACAATATTTTAATCACCTGTGCATACAATAGTGTTTAATTTCCTGAGTTATTGATAGACTTGTTATAAACTTACACTTATTGGTAGAAAGTCTTATCAGGTACCCAAAGGGTCTTACAGCCTCTCAACATGCCATGCCTAGAACTCTGTTCTCTCTAGTTTTGATTAAAGCATTGTATGCATATGACTAGAAATGGCATAGAATAAGAATGAAGTATATTCTGCTGTTTATTAGTTATTCAGTATTTCCCCATCTGACTGACAATATTCAGAACTGTGACCTTAACTAGACTGGAGGTTTCATTAATACATAGGATTGTGTTTGATGGGACAGTAGTACAGGTGCACCTATCTGCTACCAGGATGCATCAGTATTTATGCATGAAGGGTGGTGAGGTGTGGAGGTTGACCGACTGGCTCGTTCCTAAGTAGGATTGCATGGTACAACGTACCCTAGGCTTGTTTCACTGTATGAGTCGTTCCCGCTCTTTTTCACTGGCTGGTATAACTTGTAGCTGACCCTCGTTCTTAATAACCCCACCTTTTCTATGATGATTACTTGTCTTAAACTACAGATTATGGACCAGAATGTTCCTCTTTTAGGAATTATCACTTCTCAGACATTTTATGAGGTTTTGTTTTCTGTTTTGTACCAACCACAGTTGAGTGTTTTTACTATATTCACTCCCTGTACTTCTCTTTCTGCTGGAGAATAAAAACATATTTATTACACTCAACTAGTTTTTTCAGACTAAGCACTTTATTTACATAGAATACATCCCTAATGGCACCCTATTCCCTATATACACGGAACTACTTTTAACTAGAGCCCTATGGGCCCTGGTCAAAAGTAGTGCGCTATAAAAGGGAATAGGTTGCCATTTGAGGCACAACCATGAAGACATTTGCTGGTATATCAGATGAATTTAAATGTCAAAGCGGCCCCACAGCTCCAGCCAGCGACTCCACCAGCTGGAAGTAGTTGTATTTGATGTCATACTCCATATCATACCAGAAATTCACTGAGGAAGAAAACAAAAATATGTTTAAAGATACATACATGACCCTTGTAAACAGAACCTCAGTAACAAGGCCGGGAATTGTCAGGAGCCTTACTGTACGATATCATGATACTTCGGTGCCGATACGATGTGTATTGCGATTATATATACAGTGCATTTGGAAAGCATTCACGCCCCCTTGACTTTCATATTTTATTATGTTACAGCCTTATTCTAAAATCGATTAAATTGTTTGTTTTTTCTCATCTACATACAATACCCCAGAATTTTTTGCCAATGTATAGAAAATAAATATAACTGAAATAACACATTTACATAAGTATTCATGCCCTTTACTCAGTACTTTGTTGAAGCCCCATTGGCAGTGATTACAGCCTCATGTGATTACAAGCTTGGCACACCTGTATTTGGGGAGTTTCTCCAAATCTTCTCTGCTGATCATCTCAAGCTCTGTCAGGTTGGATGGGGAACGTTGCTGCACATCTATTTTCAAGTCTCTCCAGAGATTGGGTTCAAGTCCGGGCCACTCAAGAGACTTGTCCCGAAGCCACCCCTGTGGCTTGGCTCTTGGCTTAGGGTCGTTGTCCTGTCGGAAGGAGAACCTTCGCCCCAGTCTGAGGTCCTGAGCGCTCTGGAGCATGTGCCTTTTACTGAGGATCGTTTTCTGTCTGGCCACACTACCATAAAAGCCTGATTGGTGGAGTGCTGCAGAGATGGTTGTCCTTCTGGAAGGTTCTCCAAACTCCACAGAAGAACTCTGAACCCATCGGGTTCTTGGTCACTTCCCTGGCCAAGGCCCTTCTCCCCCGATTCCTCAGTTTGGCCGGGCGGCCAGCTCTAGGAAGAGTCTTAGTGGCTTCCATCATTCTGAAATGGAAGAAGTTTGGAACCACCGTGTTCTTGGGGACATTTAATGCTGCAGAATTGTTTTGGTACCCTTCCCCAGATCTGTGCATCGACACAATCCTATCTCAGCGCACTGCGGACAATTCCTTCGACCTCATGGCTTGGTTTTTGCTCTGACATGCACTGTCAACTCTGGGACCTAATATAGACAGGTTTGACAGGCATATCGATTGCGCAACCAGGGCTGGCAAAACCTTGGATCATTGTTATTCTAACTTCCGCGATGCATATAAGGCTCTGCCCCGCCCTCCTTACGGAAAAGCTGACCACGACTCCATTTTGTTGATCCCTGCCTACAGACAGAAACTAAAACAAGAAGCTCCCACGCTGAGGTCTGTCCAACGCTGGTCCGACCAATCTGATTCCACACTCCAAGACTGCTTCCATCACGTGGACTGGGATATGTTTCGTATTGCGTCAGACAACAACATTGACGAATACGCTGATTCGGTGTGCGAGTTCATTAGAACGTGCGTTGAAGATGTTGTTCCCATAGCAACGATTAAAACATTCCCAAACCAGAAACCGTGGATTGATGGCAGCATTCGCGTGAAACTGAAAGCGTGAACCACTGCTTTTAATCAGGGCAAGGTGACTGGAAACATGACCGAATACAAACAGTGCAGCTATTCCCTCCGCAAGGCAATCAAACAAGCTAAGCGTCAGTGTAGAGACAAAGTAGAATCTGAATTCAACGGCTCAGACACGAGAGGTATGTGGCAGGGTCTACAGTCAATCACGGATTACAAAAGGAAAACCAGCCCAGTCACGGACCAGGATGTCTTGCTCCCAGGCAGACTAAATAACTTTTTGCCCGCTTTGAGGACAATACAGTGCCACTGACACGGCCTGCAACGAAAACATGCGGACTCTCCTTCACTGCAGCCGAGGTGAGTAAAACATTTAAACGTGTTAACCCTCGCAAGGCTGCAGGCCAAGACGGTATCCCCAGCCGCGCCCTCAGAGCATGCGCAGACCAGCTGGCTGGTGTGTTTACGGACATATTCAATCAATCCCTATCTCAGTCTGCTGTTCCCACATGCTTCAAGAGGGCCACCATTGTTCCTGTTCCCAAGAAAGCTAAGGTAACTGAGCTAAACGACTACCGCCCCGTAGCACTCACTTCCGTCATCATGAAGTGCTTTGAGAGACTAGTCAAGGACCATATCACCTCCACCCTACCCGACACCCTAGACCCACTCCAATTTGCTTACCGCCCAAATAGGTCCACAGACGATGCAATCTCAACCACACTGCACACTGCAGTAGAGGTCCGCAGTAGGGTGCTCTCAGGCGGGCATGGGTATGTGGCACACCGGTAGGCACCATGGTTTTTTAATTTTCGGGTTCCCAGGTGCCTATGTTGTTACCTACCCTCACCACTTCCTGAACAATGCTACCTAATATAATGTTTACATACCCTACATTATTCATCTCATATGTATATGTATATACTGTACTCTATATCATCTACTACATCTTTATGTAATACATGTATCACTAGCCACTTTAACTATGCCACTTTGTTTACATACTCATCTCATATGTATATACTGTACTCGATATCATCTACTGTATCTTGCCTATGCTGCTCTGTACCATCACTCATTCATATATCTTTATGTACATATTCTTTATCCCCTTACACTTGTGTGTATAAGACAGTAGTTTTAGAATTGTTAGTTAGATTACTTGTTGGTTATTACTGCATTGTCGGAACTAGAAGCACAAGCATTTCGCTACACTCGCATTAACATCTGCTAACCATGTGTATGTGACAAATAAAAATTTGATTTGTGCCAAATTATTATTATTTGGTTCCAAATAATGTCCAATCAATTGAATTTACCAAAGTTGGACTCCAATCAAGTTGTAGAAACATCAAGGATTATCAGTGGAAACAGGATGCACCTTAACTTCGAGTCTCACAGCAAAGGGTCTGAATACTTAAGGAAATAATGTATTTGTTTTTTTTATAAATGTGCAACATTTTCTGTTTTCGCTTTGTCATTATGGGGTATTGTGTGTAGATTGATGAGAAACAAAAAGGTGTAATCCATTTTAGAATAAGGCTTTAACGTAACAAAATGTGGAAAAGGGGTAGGGGTCTGAATACTTTCCGAACTAAGTATGAATATATATATTTTTTTTTACAAATGATTCTTGAGAGTCACAGTATCGATATATAAAAATCGGCAAGGACTAATTGTAGTACTAACAGTTCAGTCCTAGTTGAAGTAACCGTACATTACTAGTTGTAGTACCAGTACAGTACTAATTAAAGTAACAGGACAAGGACTAATTGTAGTACTAAAAGTTCAGTCCTAGTTGAAGTAACTGTACATTACTAGTTGTAGTACCAGTACAGTACTAATTAAAGTAACAGGACAAGGACTAATTGTAGTAATACCAGTCAGTTCAGAACTAGTTGAAGTAACAGTACTAATTCAAGTTACAATACTAGTTAAAGTAATAGTATAGTATAGTATGAGTTGTAGTACCTGCAATGCAACCGTGAGACTGGCGAACATGGTGGAACCAGAGAGAGGGCAGGTAGAGCATCTCTCCGGCCTTGACAGTAACATGGAGTGGGCGTGCCAGACTGTAGTCAGGGTAAAGCTCCAGGTCTGGCTTTAACGGGTCCAATGGTATCCAAGGAACCTGGGAAGAGAAAGGGAATTGCTGTTTCACTGCGCAGATCATCAGATCTCACAACGCCTGGAAAAGTTTGACATCATGATTGTCGAATGCCAGTGGATTACTATCCAAAATAATCTAATAGGCTCACTTCACTCAAACCCACCTTGTCTGAATCTGCCACATCAACCACGTCGAAGTCCCCATCCTCTCTCTGTCTGTACACTGCAGGCTGGTAGTGCTCTGAGGAACAAATACATACACGGCCACAAAGTGGGCTTTTCATACAAATAACAGGATGCACAACATGACATGGACACAATTTAGTGTCTAATATTGTACAATGAGATATATACAGTTGAAGTAGGAAGTTTACATACACCTTAGCCGAATACATTTAAACAAATCCTGATATTTAATCCTAGTAAAAATCCCCTGTTTTAGGTCAGTTAGGATCACCACTTTATTTTAAGAATGTGAAATGTCTGAATAATAGTGGAGAGAATAATTTATTTCAGCTTTTATTTCCTTCATCACATTCCCAGTGGGTCAGAAGTTCACATACACTCAATTAGTATTTGGTAGCATTGCCTTTAAATTGTTTAACTTGGGTCAAAGTTTCAGGTAGCCTTCCACAAGCTTCCCAAAATGAATTGGGTGAATTTTGGCCCATTCCTCCTAAGAGAGCTGGTGTAACTGAGTCAGGTTTGTAGGCCTCCTTGCTCGCACCCGCTTTTTCAGTTATGCCCACAAATGTTCTATGGGATTGAGGTCAGGGCTTTGTGATGGCCACGAATACCTTGACGTTATTGTCCTTAAGTCATTTTGCCACAACTTGGATAGTATGCTTGGGATCATTGTCCATTTGGAAGACCCATTTGTGACCAAGCTTTAACTTCCTGACTGATGTCTTGAGATGTTGCTTTAATATATGCACATCATTTTCCTGCCTCATGATACCATCTATTTTGTGAAGTGCATCAGTCCCTCCTGCAGAAAAGCACCCCCACAACATGATGCTGCCACCCTTGTGCTTCACGGTTGGGATGGTGTTCGTCGGCTTGCAAGCCTCCCCCTTTTTCCTCCAAACATAACAATGGTCATTATGGCCAAACAGTTCTATTTTTGTTTGATCAGACCAGAGGACATTTCTCCAAAAAGTATGATCTTTGTCCCCATGTGCAGATTTTTTTAATGGTAGTTTTGGAGCAGTGACATCGAGGGGGAGGCTCCATCTGCTGTACGTGCCAGGTCTCAACGGGCTCTCTGGCCACTGTGGATATAGATAATGTTGTACCTGTTTCCTCCAGTATCTTCACAAGGTCCTTTGCTGTTGTTCTGGAATTGATTTGAACTTTTCGCACCAAAGTACGTTCATCTCTAGGATACGGAACGCGTCTCCTTCCTGAGCGGTATGACGGCTGCGTGGTCTCATGGTGTTTATACTTGCGTACTATTGTTTGTACAGATGAACATGGTACCTTCAGGCGTTTGGAAATTGCTCCCAAGGATGAACCAGACTTGTGGAGGTCTACAATTTGTTTTCTGAGGTCTTGGCTGATTTCTTTTGATTTTCCCATGATGTCAAGCAGAGGCACTGAGTTTGAAGGTAGTTCTTGAAATACATCCCCTGATACACCTCCAATTGACTTAAATTATGTCAATTAGCCTATCAGAAGCTTCTAAAGCCATGACATAATTTTTTTGAATTTTCCAAGCTGTTTAAATGCACAGTAAACTTCTGACCCACTGGAATTGTTATACAGGAATTATAAGTGACAATCTGTCTGAACAATTGTTGGAACAATGACTTGTCATGCGCAAAGTAGATGTCCTAACCGACTTGCCAAAACTATAGTTTGTTAACAAGAAAATTGGGGAGTAGTTGAAAAACGAGTTTTAATGACTCCAACGGAAGTGTATGTAAACTTCTGACTTCAACTGTACATACATATATTATGGCGTACAGCAGGTCAGCCACCAGGGGGAGACTCGTCGAGGCCTGGTGACAGACAGAGTATACATCACGAGGCGATGGCGCCATCTGCTGGACGTGCCAGGTCTCGACGGGCTCTCCGGCCAGGACAAATTGGGGTTGAATTTATTTTTTATTTTTTTTTTATTTTTATTTAACCTTTATTTAACCAGGTAGGCTAGTTGAGAACAAGTTCTCATTTGCAACTGCGACCTGGCCAAGATAAAGCATAGTAGTGTGAACAGACAACACAGAGTTACACATTGAGTAAACAAGTCAATAACACAGGAGAAAAAAAGGGTCTATATACATTGTGTGCAAAAGGCATGAGGAGGTAGGCAAATAATTACAATTTTGCAGATTAACACTGGAGTGATAAATGATCAGATGGTCATGTACAGGTAGAGATATTGATGTGCAAAAGAGCAGAAAAGTAAATAAATAAAAACAGTATGGAGATGAGGTAGGTATAATTGGGTGGGCTATTTACCGATAAGACTATGTACAGCTGCAGCGATCAGTTAGCTGCTCAGATAGCAGATGTTTGAAGTTGGTGAGGGAGATAAGTCTCCAACTTCAGCGATTTCTGCAATTCGTTCCAGTCACAGGCAGCAGAAAACTGGAACGAAAGGCGGCCAAATGAGGTGTTGGCTTTAGGGATGATCAGTGAGATACACCTGCTGGAGCGCGTGCTACGGGTGGGTGTTGCCACCGTGACCAGTGAACTGAGATAAGGCGGAGCTTTATCTAGCATGGACTTGTAGATGACCTGGAACCAGTGGGTCTGGCGACGAATATGGAGCGAGGGCCAGCCGACTAGAGCATACAAGTTGCAGTGGTGGATGGTATAAGGTGCTTTAGTGACAAAACGGATGCCACTGTGATAAACTGCATCCAGTTTGCTGAGTAGAGTGTTGGAAGCTATTTTGTAGATGACGTCGCCGAAGTCGAGGATCGGTAGGATAGTCAGTTTTACTAGGGTAAGTTTGGCGGCATGAGTGAAGGAGGCTCTGTTGCGGAATAGAAAGCCGATTCTGGATTTGATTTTCGATTGGAGATGTTTGATATGAGTCTGGAAGGAGAGTTTACAGTCAAGCCAGACACCTACGTACTTATAGTCCACATATTCAAGGTCGGAAACATCCAGGGTGGTGATACTAGTCAGGCGTGCAGGTAGCGAACGGTTGAAAAGCATACATTTGGTTTTACTAGCGTTTAAGAGCAGTTGGAGGCCACAGAAGGAGTGTTGTATGGCATTGAAGCTTGTTTGGAGGTTAGATAGCACAGTGTCCAAGGACGGGCCGGAAGTATATAGAATGGTGTCGTCTGCGTAGAGGTGGATCAGGGAATCGCCTGCAGCAAGAGCAACATCATTGATATATACAGAGAAAAGTGTCGGCCCGAGAATTGAACCCTGTGGCACCCCTATAGAGACTGCCAGAGGACCGGACAGCATGCCCTCCGATTTGACACACTGCACTCTGTCTGCAAAGTAGTTGGTGAACCAGGCAAGGCAGTCATCAGAGAAACCAAGGCTACTGAGTCTGCCGATAAGAATATGGTGATTGACAGAGTCGAAAGCCTTGGCAAGGTCGATGAAGACGGCTGCACAGTACTGTCTTTTATCGATGGCCGTTATGATATCGTTTAGTACCTTGAGCGTGGCTGAGGTGCACCCGTGACCGGCTCGGAAACCGATTGCACAGCGGAGAAGGTACGGTGTGATTCGAGATGGTCAGTGACCTGTTTGTTGACTTGGCTTTCGAAGACCTTAGATAGGCAGGGCAGGATGGATATATGTCTGTAACAGTTTGGGTCCAGGGTGTCTCCCCCTTTGAAGAGGGGGATGACTGCGGCAGCTTTCCAATCCTTGGGGATCTCAGACAATATGAAAGAGAGGTTGAAGAGGCTGGTAATTGGGGTTGCGACAATGGCGGCGGATAGTTTCAGAAATAGAGGGTCCAGATTTTCAAGCCCTGCTGATTTGTACGGGTCCAGGTTTTGCAGCTCTTTCAGAACATCAGCTATCTGGATTTGGGTAAAGGAGAACCTAGAGAGGCTTGGGCGAGTAGCTTCGGGGGGGGCGGATCTGTTGGCCGAGGTTGGAGTAGCCAGGCGGAAGGCATGGCCAGCCGTTGAGAAATGCTTGTTGAAGTTTTCAATAATCATGGATTTATCGGTGGTGACCGTGTTACCTAGCCTCAGTGCAGTGGGCAGCTGGGCAGTGGGCAGCTGGGCAGTGGGCAGCTGAATGGGGATTGGTGAGTAATCGAGGGCTGTTTGCTCACCAGCTGTACAAGTCCCATTAAGCTGCCAAAAGGGCAGCACACAAGGGGGAGACTAGGGGAGGAAAGGACTCCTGTATAGTTGGGGATGGTAACAGGAGGGAGTTCAGTTTTTGATCCCAACAGGATACAGCAAGACCCGGAGCCCAGAAGTCGGTATCCCAGAGAGGGTCTCTTCGGGGAGTCCTGTTCTTTTCTTTTGGACTATTATTTTAATAAACACCTTTGAAACTAATCTTACTCTGTCCGTGTCTGATCTGTGTAAAGGTTTTGACCCAACCCCCTGGTCTGCCACAATATATATATATAGTTGAGACAATGTCTTACCATAAGGTATAAAAGGCCTGTCAGACGGCGGGAGAAGGATGAAGTGTTTCTCTCCAGTGATGACACAGTACAGGTTCTCATAGTGGTCCTTGTGCACTGCGAAACAAATACACTGATTTCAAGTTCTGAAAATCCTGAAAGTAGTTGGCCCGAGATTCAATCAGATCAAGCTTTGACCGGCAATAGCAGACACCCCCATAGCGGATGTTTTGGTGGTGTCGGAGGTGGAACTGCGTTGGAGCCGTCAAATTGGTGAGCCGCTGCTCTTGCATCACTGTCATAAAGCCACACCGTCCCACTCACTTTAGAAGTTCAGCACAAGAAAGTGTAGGCTGTGTAGACATAATTACTCTCAAATAGAAAAACCACAAAACTAAATAATGAGGGTTTTATCATCATAATGGAGGTGTAGATCACATCTCACATTCCAGTGTTCCAACTTAAAAACGAGGCGACATGGAATTTCTGTTCATGTGACTCCGTGCAGCCAATGGCAATGCTCGCTTTTGGTATAATGCCTCGAGGCACTTGTGGATTACGCAGTTCCTCCTCCTACACTGCCAAAACAACCGCTAATGCAGATGTTGGTTAAAGCGGATCTGATTGAATCGAGCCCTTCCTTCTGTAACTTTACATACATTCTATGCATCAAAGACATGCAAATGACCATCAACGTGTTGCTATCTCAATGTAGGTGTCACTAGAACACTACTTACTCGAAGTGACTGCACCGGCTTCTCCTAACCAGAAATTCACTGCATCTGGTAACTTCCCTAGGCAAAAGAGAACAGCAAGCACTGAAGCCTGGAATTACAATGAATATCGGAGATGGCAAGGAGAGCTGAAGAAGAGCTCTTGCCTGTCTGTCAGACTGATTGTTAGTCAAGGTCTGGGAGAAAGTCAATTCCCCTTTCTCCACTCAAGCCATACCAGAGACTGTCTTTCCAAACTGCCTCTACTTCTTTATGATGCTGATTAGACACCATGCACTTCCTATGTTTGATCATCTTTTGTGTTTGTTTCTTTTTTGTAAGTTATAGGGACCACAATGGAAAAAAGTCTCTGACTTTGTGATATCCCCGTCACGCTCTTACAAATGTATGCACTGTAAGTTTTATTAACTGGCTAATCAAATCTAATTTCTAGGCATCTATTGGGGCGGCAGGGTAGCCTAGTGGTTAGAGCGTTGGACTAGTAACCGGAAGGTTGCAAGTTCAAACCCCCGAGCTGATAAGGTACAAATCTGTCGTTCTGCCCCTGAACAGGCAGTTAACCCACTGTTCCCAGGCCGTCATTGAAAATAAGAATGTGTTCTTAACTGACTTGCCTGGTTAAACAAAGGTAAAATTAAAATGTTCTACAGTTGTTTTTGTTACTATTCCTCTCAAAATAACACCCTATTCATTTTAGGCCTTTAGTGCACTACCTATGATCAGAGCCTTATTTCAGACACAGACAGAGGCTGCATCCAAAACGGCAGGTCATTTCCTATGTAGAGCAAACCTTTTTTTAAAGTGATTAACTATATAGGGAATAGGGTGCCATGTGAGACAAAACCTTATTCTAGATGATGTACATGCCTGGTATGGCACTCACCGAGGGCTTCACTCATCCAGGGTATGTGAGCCTCCACGTCCCCAGTCAGCTCTGGCAGCTCCTCGGTCAGGTTAGAACACTGTTTCTGGATGTAAAACACTCCCCTGCTCTCCACCTTCCCCTCCACAACATCCAGCAGAGAGGAGAAGGTCATCAGCCGCTCCTCAGGCATGACAAAGCGGTCCCGGTTAACTGCGTCTGCATAGCCATTTGGGGTCACGGCCACACTGATGACCTTTGAACCCACCACTTCCCTGAAGTAAAAAGAAGATGATAGTACTCCAGTGCACACTCCAGTACATTCAGTGCGCGCGCACACACACGTACCGGAGGTGGGAGGGATTCCATTTGGACAAGGCTGGCCAATGACCGAAAGCATTCCGGATGACGCAGGGTTTATTTGGACCAATCCATTCCCGGTAGAACTCAAGTGGGGAAAGGGGCTGCTCTAGACACGGCACTGTTTTATTGAGATATAGCTCTGAAAAGAATAAAGATCATCACCAAGCATGTAATAGGTGGGTTACAAACTTACAGTATTTCAAACGGAACCTTTTTTTAGAGGATAATGCTGTTAACTTACCACGTGCCTCCAGAGGGAAGTCTCTCAAACACTTTTTCACTGCATCCAACGTTTTATTTTCTGCCATTACATTGCCATTAAACGATTTTAGTTTTAAAATTGACATATTTTGGAGCTCCTTCTATACATCCCGATTAAGATTGTTCATAGAAAAACATGTAATATCAATATTTGTTCCCCAAAAAATGGACAATAAAAACGTGCACATGCGTCTCCATATTTGTTTACCTTCTGTGCGCGCATGCGTCGTCTACTTCTTCTACAAGACGATTTGCATCAATTCGACTCAAATTGTCTCCCTCTTCTGGTGGGAGACTTTAGAATAGTTTGTTAATATCGGCGTTTCCTGATCTCATGCTCGCCATTGGTCCCTGGCAGTTTCTTTCGTGTTTTGGACAACAGTTGTTGACAACTGTAGTATTTTAGCTAAGCCTAACCCTTTTCCTAACCTTAACCTCATTCTCCTAACCTGCTATGTTAACAAATCATCTGTGTCAAGAAACCAGCAGTCTCATAACACAAAAACAGACCAATGGCAGATATCAATGGACTAACCAATGACAGACAACAAATTGGCATTTCCTGATATCAAGGAATGCCCACATCAAGAAACGCCCCAAATTGCAGTCTGCAATTACACCATATTGTACTCCTGCAGGGCATAGGCGTTTGCTACAAAGTATTCACACCTGTACTTAATTTAGCTGTCTGTCAATCAATGAACACCACCAAGGCTCCCAGTGGTGTTTAAAAGTGAATCCTGTTTGTTTCTAAATGATCAATCATGGATGAAGATTCAGCATTGGATGACCCAATTGCAAATGTACCAGTAAGTACCCTACATGTACAGTATTTTGATGACCCAATTGCAAATGTATCAGTAAGTATCAGTGGGACTGATTGTCAGTGTCAAGGGGATTATGAACCAGTCAATGTAGTGTTTTGGAGGTGGGTGAAACAGTTTATTACTCAGCAAAATTAACTTCAACATTTTGAAATTACTTCAACAAGCCTATAGTAAAAAAAAATCAATGTAATTCCACTCTCCATTGTCTTTTTCTTGTGTCTGGAAATGAAGGGCCCATCCTACCTCTCCTCCTTGAGTCAACCGGAGAAGGACGTCGGGAAAGATCTGGATCTCAGCTTCCTGCAAGAAGAGACCAGTGGAAATGCTGCTTCTAATGCTAACGTGACACAGGACAGTGGTGTCTTCGACGCCTGTAGGCAAGAGGAGTCTGCTAAGACTGACCCTAAAAAGGTGGCCATGCCGGGAGCCTCTACCTTCTGTCCCATGACACCCGTGACCCCAGTGGCTGAGAGTTCTGGAATCATCCCCATGTTACAGTGCGTAATGTTCCAATAACCTGGGTTGTATTCATTATTTTCTTTTATTTCACTTTTATTTAACCAGGTAGGCAAGTTGAGAAGAAGTTCTCATTTACAATTGCGACCTGGCCAAGATAAAGCAAAGCAGTTCGACACATACAACAACCCAGAGTTACACATGGAGTAAAACAAACATACAGTCAATAATACAGTATAAACAAGTCTATATACAATGTGAGCAAATGAGGTGAGATAAGGGAGGTAAAGGCAAAAAAAGGCCATGGTGGCAAAATAAATACAATATAGCAAGTAAAACACTGGAATGGTAGATTTGCAGTGGAAGAATGTGCAAGGTAGGGAGAAATCATGGTGTGCAAAGGAGCTAAATAAATACAGTAGGGGGAGAGGTAGTTGTTTGGGTGTAATTTATAGATGGGCTATGTGCAGTAATCTGTTGAGCTGCTCTGACAGCTGGTGCTTAAAGCTAGTGAGGGAGATAAGTGTTTCCTGTTTCTGAGATTTTTGTAGTTCATTCCAGTCATTGGCAGCAGAGAACTGGAAGGAGAGCCGGCCAGAGGAAGAATTTGTTTTGGGGGTGACCAGAGAGAGACCTGCTGGAGCGCGTGCTACAGGTGGGTGCTGCTATGTTGACCAGCGAGCTGAGATAAGGGGGGACTTTACCTAGCAGGGTCTTGTAGATGACCTGGAGCCAGTGGGTTTGGTGACGAGTATGAAGCGAGGGCCAGCCAACGAGAGCATACAGGTCGCAGTGGTGGTTAGCATATGGGTCTTTGGTGACAAAACGGATGGCACTGTGATAGACTGCATCCAATTTATTGAGTAGGGTATTGGAGGCTATTTTGTAAATGACATCGCTGAAGTCGAGGATTGGTAGGATGGTCAGGTTTACAAGGGTATGTTTTGCAGTATGAGTGAAGGATGCTTTGTTGTGAAATAGGAATCCAAATCTAGATTTAACTTTGGATTGGAGATGTTTGATGTGAGTCTGGAAGTAGAGTTTAGTCTAACCAGACACCTAGATATTTGTAGTTGTCCACATATTCTAAGTCAGAACTGTCCAGAGTAGTGATGTTGGACGGGTGGGCAGGTGCAGGCAGCGATCGGTTGAAGAGCATGAATTTAGTTTTACTTGTATTTAAGAGCAATTGGAGGCCACGGAAGGAGAGTTGTCTGGCATTTAAGCTTGTCTGGGGGGTTGTTAACAGTGTCCAAAGAAGGGCCAGAAGTATACAGAATGGTGTCGTCTGCGTAGAGGTGGATCAGAGACTCACCAGCAGCAAGAGCGACATCATTGATTGTATACAGAAGAGTTGGTCCAAGAATGGAACCCTGAGGCACCCCCATAGAGACTGCCAGAGGCCTGGACAACAGGCCCTCTGATTTGACACACTGAACTCTATTAGAGAAGTAGTTGGTGAACCAGGCGAGGCAGTCATTTGAGAAACCAAGGCACATCTTAGCAAAATGTTTTGCAACATTTGACTCCAAACTTAGCCCAATATTGTAATAAAGGAGCATAACGTAAGGTCATTGGGCTAAGTAGTAACATGTTATTTTTTTTTAAAGGGTGAATTGGCTATGGAAGCAAAAACAGCCATGCTCAATCCTGAAGGTGAATCGATTCTCAATTGCGGTGCCATTCTTGAAACATAAATCCCTCTACTTTCATATCACATGAGAAAATAATTTCCCAAATGCAAAATATACACTGTTTTAATAGTTGCAGCTGACAGTTTTTCCAGTGACAACACATTTGTGGCATCTGTCTTCCTTTTACACGCAGATGTTTGTAGATGCAGATAGATAATTAGCATAGGTAGTCCACTCTGTCTTCAGTATGTTTTCTGTAAACAAGCGCTGTAACATGTAAATATGGCTGTGTGGGATCCCTAACCTTATAAAGGTGTCTCAAATTAACCTGTATTATTTCTCGGTGACATGAAAGACAAGGTCCTTCTGCTTCCAAAACTGTACCTGCAAGAGGTGTGTTTTTAATGTTCAAACCGAATGTTGCAGCTCTTAACAGAACTCCTACATAAGACGCTTTGTCCAATTACTCTTGTATGTAATGGAAATGAGTCAAGGGCTACTCCAAACAATCTAAATGATCCTGGGAAATTAAGTAGTGTTCTATACAGAGGGAAAGTGGTGCACTAAATAGGGAATAGTGTACAATGTCAGATTGGCCCCTACATGTCTTGTTTGTATTGATCAGTGCTTGCATGTGAACCCTTTTATTGTTTATGCCCAGGAATATTGTATCCACAGTGAATCTGGCCTGCCCACTGGACCTGAAGTCCATTGCTCTACAAGCCAGAAATGCAGAGTACAACCCCAAGGTATTCAAGTATATCCAGTTTACGCTCAGTTTTATTTATATATTACTGTGTAGCTAGTTCCAAAGGATGTTTTCCTGAATGATTTTAATTGGTCATGATCAGATCTTTAGTTTTCCATTATCATGATGTGGGCATTGTACTCATGTTTCAGCGTTTTGATGCTGTCATTATGAGAATACTGGAGCCTAGGACCACAGCGCTCATCTTCAGCTCTGGAAAGATGGTCTGCACAGGAGGTGAGACTTAAGGACAGTATGAACCATGGTTGAGTTCAGTAGAAAGAAACTGTTTAGAAACTGAGATATTACCTGAACTTTCCAATAAAAGCACACTTTGTTTATGTAGCTAGACGTTTTGTTAGTGTGCCCTACTGAATACCAGTATCACACTTATTTCCAGGGCCCTGTCCATTTTATTTTACTACATTTGAACATTCGGTATGTACCTCTCATTGCTTGAGCAATGCCACTATGCCATTTTTGCATTCTATTCTGACAGTGAGGAGCTGTGTCGCTTAGCTGCCCGCAAGTTTGCTCGAGTGTTGCAGAAGCTGGGCTTTCCTGCCAAATTCCTAGACTTCAAGATACATAACATGGTGGGGAGCTGTGATGTGTGCTTCCCCATCCGACTGGAGGGTCTGTTGCTGGATCATCAGCAGTTCAGCAGGTACATTTACTGGCTGTGTTAGGACTTTCTAACCTTCTCCATAAGTGTACACTTGTTCACGCCCTCTTGTGCGTTTTTAAAAGCAATGTATTGGTGCAAGCATGGCAGGAACGTTTCCACCATCATATTCCACACACCAGTAGTCCATTTATTTAAATCCATGTGGGGGAGTGTTTTTACTTCATTTTTTTAAAGGAATATAGACCATTTTGTTCTATAGACAACAATTGGCAGACATCCTTTAGTCAGTGACTCTTCCATTTTGTTGCTTGAATACTATAGGGTATTTTATAATCTGTTTTCACAGAATATTCAAATATACCCCAGACCTGAGCAACCTTTTCTCCTGTAACTAACTGTGATGCCTTTTGGCCCTCTAGTTATGTGCCAGAACTGTTTCCTGGTTTGATCTATCGCATGGTGAAACCACGTATTGTGTTAATGATCTTTGTGTCTGGAAAAGTGGTCCTGACAGGTATGTATGTTGACAACTGGGGCGGGTTTAGCAGGACATTGTTGTAGAACATTCCGATAGAAATATGTTAAGTAAAACAAATGCCTCTCTGGCATATGAAATCATGTCGGCTCTATTCATTGCATTTCTATCTTCAATGTTTGGCTACTGAATGTGACCCAGGGCGTATTCAATACGCCTATTCTTGTACGGTTTTATGGCATACTACACCTATTGGTGTCTTGTTGCCACCTACTGTACGGGGTATTTATTCATTTGACTGGGATCCCGACATACAAATAACACTGCATAGGGTTTTGGCACCAAGGTTCTCATACAACAGAAATATACGTGAGAAAGGAGACTCTTCATAAAACAGAATGGATGGAGTGGGCTTCCTCACTCCATCCACCATCAGTCTGTGTGCACCAACCACTTAATCCAATTCTTCACATACTGTATATCCTTTTGCTTTTACTTCTAGTGCCACCCCAGCGATAACCGCCTTGCGAGGCTCCCTGCTTCGACGACCCACAGTCGACACTTTCCAATCCGATATCTTTAATGAGGCACAGAGCACACGCCTTCTCTTCCATATATACACAAAAAATAAACCCGCTTCATTACTCTCATCAATGCCACCTCATTCACAATTTGTAGAGACTTCAATCGGATCTCCTAGGTAACATCGATGCAAAACCCTTACTCTGACCAAAAACTAACTAGGCTTGGATTTACTAGATTCCACTTTACTTCTCGTTGCCTTTTGCATTCGCCACTGTAATCCAATCCTTCTCATCTCCACTCCACACAGCTAATTCAAACGTAACATCCGCTTCTGCCACTTTCTCACCGGGTTGCTCTTCTACATTGCCCGCCACCTACTGTACTGGGTATTGATTGTTACCCCTAACAGGGAGGGACCTACCTGAATGTGTCTATTACGGTACTATGATGACCATGCTTGCTTTTCACATTTGAAAATAAATGTTCACGTAACAAAATGCAGCCAGACGTACTCTCCATTTTCTTTCAGGAGCTAAAGAACGTCGAGAAATCTATGAAGCCTTTGAGAACATATACCCAATTCTGAAGGGATTCAGAAAGCAATGAAGTGCCTTCGCTGATTTTTGTGAAGACGATGAAAGCATTTAACGCACTTAATCTTCATGTGTGTAAAATACATGCGTCCTTAAATTGTTTCATTTTGTGTTGCACTTCTGGAGTGTTAAATAAAAGTGTACAGATGGGCAACTTGTAACGTAGTTTTATAATTGTGAAATGGAATACAGGACCTTCTAATAAAACCGAAGTTTGCATGTTATACATCATGCAGTAGATGTTCTGTTGTAAATCTATAGCCATGTGCCCACGTGACCATACGTACGTAAACAAACCATCTCATGCAAAATAGTCAGCACAGTTTGCTGCGGGCTCGCTAACAGCAGCAATATAGTCCATGACTGAACATAGCTACATTTCCCGAAATTGAAGACTGCATTGCGGTGGTAAATATATCCGTAACATTTACAATAAGTAGTGAAAACTCAGACTCGATGCCAGAAGAGCTATAATTTAGCTAGCGCTTGAACCGCAGTTCCATCATCATGACATCCTCACTGCGAAGCGAAGTCCGCTCTGGCGAAGGGACTTTGGGAACGCTGCCCGGGGCTCGGCCACAGCTTCGCTCGCACCTCCTACACGCCACAACCACCACAGGTTCCCCTGGGTCTCAAATGGTGGAGTCTGTGGACGATGCGGAGGGTTTGTATGTCGCGGTGGAGCGATGTCCTCTCTGCAACACCGCCAGGCGCAGGCTGACGTGCGCCCGATGCATCCATGCAGGCGATTTTATATACTTCGACGGTAGAAACCCTGAACGGTGCGTGTTTACATTCAGTTAACTTCATAACACAGCTCTAAATAAAGGCTTTATGAAATGTTGGCTATGCATTATCAGCTAACATTGCATTTAATAGCTACCAACAATCAAACAAACTGGCTGGCTAGCTATATTGTTTAGCTACAACCAACACCTTTAGCAAAACGTCAGCTAGCTAGCTAGCTTGTTTACACGTGTAACCTAAGTTATAGCCAGTAAGGCTGTTTGCGGAACAGTATTGGCCTAGATTGCACAACACAATATGTTATTTTGAATCATGTCATTTGAGCACCAACTTTCTCGTACTCAATACAGTAACTTTCTAGTGTCTTGAAACGGAAAATAACTCATCGTTACGTCAGGACTCTTTGTAGTCGTGTAGATTCATTAATACTTTACTTACACAGTGACTGACATACTTTTTGTATTTTTCTTAATCAAATGACATTGTAAAAAATAAAATTGAAGTACATTACATCTCAACTTGTTTGTGTGAAGTTGGGACGGAGCATTGTAAATAAGAATTTATTCTTTAACTGACTTGCCTAGTTAAATAAAAAGTTAGGCCACACTCTTGCCAACACCTGCCTGTAGTGGGCAATGGGCACTTTTGCCGCATTCAAAACAACTGGGAAGTCGGAGAAATACGAGGTTAAAATCATGACGTCAGTGATCTTCAGATCGGAAATTCGGAGCACTAGAATGAGGCCCGAGTTCTGGAGTTGGAATTCCGAGTTGGATGACCGTTCAAATCGATTTTTCTTAGTCAGAGCTTAATTTCCCCCCCGAGTTATCAGTTGTTTTGAATGCGGCATTGAAACATTCTGCTATGATGTCAGAAAAAGTAACACTCCATTGTTTTTTAATTTAGGTTTTCTAATGGTAACATTTTTTTCCCAGATACACTGACAAATTGGAAAGACTTAAAATGCTGAAGGTGGAGAAAGAACGTTTCCAACACATGTACAGTATAATATTTGCAGTTATCATGAATATGCTAAATAATACTTTGCAGTTTAAGCATTTGTATTCCTACCTTCCATTGTTTATATTAACCATATTGATATTACACTATACTCTTTCTTCCAGGGTCATTACAGCCATGGACAAGAAAGTCCAGGCAGATCAGCTGGTAAGTTGAATTATGAGTAGAGGACCTCCCATATCTATATAAATTCTCGTAAATTTACGCTGCCCTACGTGAGGTATGTTTTTCAAATGCGTCACTTGCCTGCCTGTTCTCTTCAACTCCCATCTACCCTTAGCATTTTGTATTGTTTCATTCATTCAGAAATGGAAGATCATGTCATGCAAGATGAAAATAGAGCAGCTGAAGGAGGCTATTGGTTGTGGGAATGAAGAGGTGAAAAGTGGTGAGTTACATGGTCTTGACAGCCATTCAAATCAGTGATACTCACCTCCATGTGAATGTATACACTCACCCCCATTTATAAACCATAAAACAGATATGTATGAAAATACCCTCCAATAAAAGGTGACATTCTGTACTGTCACCTCATATGAAACATTTGATCTCAAATTTAAAATGGTAGCTTCACTGTCAAAATACATATGGAGGTGAGTGTAAATGACAATGCACTGACTGTTGTATTATATTGTACATTATTAAAATAATCATCTTGATTTATTCTCTTCCTCATACCCATGTCTTTATGTAGCCTGTCTAAGACAACATGCAAACCTGAAATGGTGCAAGACATTGGCTTGCATCCCAAATAGCACCCTATTCCCTATTTAGTGCAGGCCCTGTGGGCCCTGGTCAAAAGTAGTGCATTTTATAAGGAATAGACTGCCACTTGACCCATATTAGTCACTCAACTTATTACCTTTCCCTCTTCTCCCAGGTAAAGACCTGCTGCTTCGCTCCCAAGAGGAGAGCCAGAGGCTGCAGCGGCGGGCCAGCCGCCATCAGGAGAAGAGAGACAAGATAGAGAGACACAACCTGCGGCTGGGAGAGCTGCTGGAGAAGAGGGGCAAGGAGCTGCAGGGTCGTCTGGAGCACCTGGCTGAGGTCCGCAGAGGACACATCCTGGAACTCACAGCTCACATCTTCCCCACACAGGAGGAGAAACAGGGTAGCAGGTAATCATGGCCATGGTTTCAAGTTTATTTGAAGTGTATTTTACACTAACTCACCCGATTCACCTAAACAAGGGCTTGATGATACGTTAACAAGTTGAATCACGTGTGCTGGCTCTCAACTCGATCAAATATATGGAACAGCCGGGGGTCCTTGAGGAGAGCTTTGAGAACCACTGTCATACAGCATTGGCCAGAGCCAAGTATTAAGTATGGCCAGCATTATGAATCTCGGCTTTAGTTTTCACGGACAGCACCGATACCAAGGCTCTCTGTCCATTTGAGATATTGGTTGTTGTTTTAGGATGTGGGTCAGCTGATTCTTGATTCAAATCTGAAAGTGCATGCTGAGGGACCTCTCATCTGCTGTTTGACTTAGTTATAGAGACACACTGTAATGACAGTCTCTCTCTCTCTCTCTCTTTGCTCCTTTCCCTCAGGGACCCAGCAGACGTGTTGTCGGAGTGTGACTTGGCCCTGACCTCCAGCACAGTGAGTGAGTTGGCTGAGGCCCGCCGCACCACCTACCTGTCAGGGCGCTGGATCTGGGATGACCAGAATGGAGAGACCTCCATTAGCATCACTGGACCCAGGGTCACGCTGCCTAGCAACGGGGACTGCTCCCCCTATTACAGCTGGGTGGAGGAGAAGAGCACCAACGAGGGGCCCGGTAGGACATTATAGCAAAATATGTTGTATGTAATAAGTATATATGCCATTTAGTAGATGCTTTTATCCAAAGCAACTGACAGAAGAGTGTGTGCATACATTTTACTATGTGTTTTAGTATACTTTTCTAGCTCCACACTCTTACCAAAATAAGACATCATAATCAAATGATCTGTCTTTTGAGATGTGACAAGGACAAACGACTAGCCGGTTGAGAGGAACATCTAGTCCTTGGAGGTTACCAATCTGCAATATTGACTTGTACTGTGCCAAGGCTACTTGTTCTCATGAAGAGCTTCCATTTCCAGAGCTGGACCACATCAACCCAGCCCACACCATCAGTGCAGCCCTCTGTTTTGCTACCCAGCTCATCAACATCCTCTCTCACATCCTGGATGTCAATCTGCCCAAGAAGTTGTGTAACAGTGAGTTCTGTGGTGACAGCCTGAGCAGGTACAGGTTCACCCGGGCTGTCACCAAGCTCAACACCAACATCCTTCACCTCTGCTTCTCACAGGTACTACAGAGCATGGTTCGTCTAGAAGTTTCTTCCTTCTGGGAGTATATTTTCCTTGCCACTGTGCTGCTGCTTTCTCTTCTGGGTTCTAGGCCGTGTTACTGTTAATCACTTTGTTACATGATTGATCTAGCTTGTATGTATCAACCCACACCGTAGATGCACGCCACTAACCAGTTGCGTGTATTCCTGTGCAGCATGTTGAGAGTGAGCTGCTGCACCCTCACCACACCCTGAGGAACATCATGTTCCTTGTCTCTCCTGACAACAAAAACCTGGGCAGGTAAGAAGATCCCTTGTCAAAAATGGAATCCTATTTGGGACACCGCCTGACTATCTCTCTGTGCAGGACGGGTCCGTACGAGGTGACTGCTGACCTGGAGGACTCCATGGAGTTTGTTGAGCCGGAGGCGGCCGGCCCGGCAGAGGAAAGCGGGGATGAGATGGTGACGGATGAGGAGACAGACCTGGGGACAGACTGGGAAACGGTCCCCAGCCCGCGATTCTGTGACATCCCCTCCCAACCCATGGACCTGTCCCAGAGCACGGCCATGCAGGTGTCCCAGCCCGTGGGCCAGGCCGGGGGCATGATCTCCTCAGCAGCAGCATCCGTCACCTCCTGGTTTCGGGCCTACACCGGCCAGCGCTGAGGGAGCCTGTGGACTCACTGGCCAGGGTCGTATATATTAGAGCACACTAGAAAAACGTTTTGCAACGTAGAATAAAAACAAGTGTTTTTTTTTTATTGAACAAGTTCAGGTAGTGTTTCAGTCCGTTTGGTGTCTAATGAATGCACCCCAGGACTGGCTGGAGCTATGCAGCACTGGCACCGACCACTACACAGAGACTGTTCTGTTCTGGCCTATGCCTGTAGTCAGCCTGTAGTCCTGGTCCACTACCACCAAGAAGGGATATTTGTTTTTATTAAATTGCATGACTGAATCCCTGTGGGAGGAAGGGGAATGTATCGCTCACTTTCTTATGGAGGAGAATGTTGTCATTGACAACAGTGATTTTTCTGGTAAAAATGGTTATAGTGCGAAAGACTGTCGCTTGGGACGGGTGTTATTCAAAGAGTAGTCTCTCTCACAACTCTCGGCCATCTGCACGCTCCATCCCAGTTGTTGTGAGAAGACAATTTAAAGAGAGACTGGAGCTTCTGTTGCTTTCCCGTGTACCCATTCATATTGTCGGTTCTTAATGTTTCTTTACTACATCCCAAATGGTACCCTATGCCTTATATAGTGCACAACGTTTGACCAGAGCCCTATGGGCCTTGGTCAAAAGTAGTGCACTACATAGGGACTAGGGTGCCATTTGGGACAGCACCATCCTCCCTGCTGCATTACAACAAAATGGTTTGTGTAAGGATTGTGTTTTGAAGACTGACGAATGCCAAAAAAGGGGCATGACCTTAGTTATTCTCACTAAATGATGGCATGGCACTTTTTGTTTTACTTCAAATGCTGTTTACTTACCAGGTGTGTGTGTGTGTGTGTGTGTGTGTGTGTGTGTGTGTGTTGGGGGGTGGGGGGGGGGGACAGACAAACTTGACTGCAGCAGTTCAATGTTGGGGAGAGAGATGAACTAGTGGCATTTGTTTTCCTCAGAAGGGTAGATTTGTACTATTTATAGTAACGTGGGTGCCTAAAACCTCATTGGTGTGTTTTGTGGGTCTTTATACAGGTGATTCGAACAGTGACATAGGTGGCTTAAATGATAGGATAGGACACAATACAGTTGTGGTCTGAAGTTCACATACACCTTAGCCAAATACATTTAAACTCAGTTTTTCACAATTCCTGACATTTAATCCTAGTAAAAATTCCCTGTCTTAGGTCAGTTAGGATCACCACTTTATTTTAAGAATGTGAAATGTCAGAATAATAGTAGAGAGAATTATTTATTTATTTCAGCTTTTATTTCTTTCATCACATTCCCAGTGGGTCAGAAGTGTACATACACTCAATTAGTATTTGGTAGCATTGCCTTTAAATTGTTCATTAACTTGGGTCAAACGTTTCAGGTGGCTTTCCACAAGCTTCGCACAATAAGTTGGGATAATTTTGTCTCATTCCTCCTGACCGAGCTAGTGTAACTGAGTCAGGTTTGTAGGCCTCCTTGCTCGCACATGCTTTTTCAGTTCTGCCCACCAATTTTCTATAGGATTGAGGTCAAGGCTTTGTGATGGCCACTCCAATACCTTGATTTTGTTGTCCTTTGGAAGTATGCTTGGGGTCATTGTCCATTTGGAAGACCCATTTGTGACCAAGCTTTAACTTCCTGACTGATGTCTTGAGATGTTGCTTCAATATATCCACGTCATTTTCTTTCCTCATGATGCCATCTATTTTGTGATATGGACCAGTCCCTCCTGCAGAAAATCACCCCCACAACATGATGCTGCCACCCCCGTGCTTCACGGTTGGGATGGTGTTCTTTGGCTTGCAAGCCTCCCCCTTTTTCCTCAAAACATAATGATGGTCATTATGGCCCAACAGTTCTATTTTTGTTTCATCAGACCAGAGGACATTTCTCCAAAAAGTACGGTCTTTGTCCCCATGTGCAGTTAAACCGTAGTCTGGCTTTTTTTTTATGGAGGTTTTGGAGCAGTGGCTTCTCCTTGCTGAGCGGCCTTTCAGGTTATGTCGATATATGACTCGTTTTACTGTGGATATAGATACTTTTGTACCCGTTTCCTCCAGCATCTTCACAAGGTCCTTTGCGGTCCTGGGATTGATTTGCACTTTTTGCACCAAGGTATGTTCATCTCTAGGAGACAGAACGCGTCTCCTTCCTGAGCGGTATGACGGCTGTGTGGTCCCATGGTGTTTATACTTGCGTACTATTGTTTGTACAGATGAACGTGGTACTTTCAGGCGTTTGGAAATTGCTCCCAAGGATGAACCAGACTTGTGGAGGTCTACATTTCTTTTTCTGAGGTCTTGGCTGATTTCTTTTTGATTTTTCCCATGATGTCAAGCTTTGAAATACATCCACAGGTACACCTCCAATTGACTCAGGCTAATTGACATATATCAGAAGCTTCTAAAGCCATGACATAATTTTCTGGAATGTTCCAAGCTGTTTAAAGGCACAGTCAACTTAGTGTATGTAAACTTCTGACCCACTAGAATTGTGATACAGTGAATTATAAGTGAAAAAATCTGTCTGAACAATTGTTGGAAAAATGACTTGTGTCATGCACAAAGGAGATGTCCTAACCGACTTGCCAAAACTATAGTTTGTTCACGAGAAATTTGTGGAGTGGTTGGAAAACAAGTTTTATTGACTCCAACCTAAGTGTATGTAAACTTCCGACTTCAATTGTACATCTTTGGCTTACTTCATAAGATGTTCGTTTATTTTTCTTATTCAGGGCTTGTAGAACTTAATTTTGAAATGACTGGTAATGCAGATTAAGCATTTACCACTGTCACAATAAGCAATATTTCACATGACAAAAATGAAGACCCCTGTAATGACCTTTATAACTTGTACCTGCTAGTGACAAAATAGGTTGTGTTTAAAAAAAAAAGGATTAATGATTTGTTGCCATAAGTCTTATTTGAACCATTTAAGAAATAAGTGTCACTGTCAAGTGTATTATACAACCATGTTCAGATGGAATCTAATGGGTGTGTGTTGGCTGCACTGCAAACCCCAAACTATTTACTGGTATATTCTAACTAACTGCTTCACAGAAAAACAGGTTCCACAGTTGACTCAAAGGCTGCTTTTACACAGGCAGCCTAATTCTGATCTTTTTTTTTCTCTTCATTTTCTCACAATCAGTGTACCTCTGAAAAAGATTTTGATTGGTCAAAATCACAATTAGTAGAAAAAATATCAGAATTGGGCTTCCTGTATAAACGCAGCCAAAATAACCTTAGCTTTCTGGTAAATAACACTAGTTCTGACTTCTAACCCCCTTGAAACAGTGTTTGTGCTCCGGACTTCTGTGCTGTACCATTAGATTAGGCTATTTCTTTTGCATCCGTAGATACCAACAATTAGTCTGTGATTAACGGGGGCTGAGCAAGAGCAGTGTTTGTGAGGCAAGGGCGAGTCCCGAAGGGGTCCGGGTCTTTTATATAAAAACGTCTGTAGCAGTGGTTACCAACGTTTATCACCAAACTTAAAAATAACGATAAAGCCCGACGTTCCTATTTTGTATATTTGTTTCGCGCTGTTGGCATAGGTGCACTTGATTCAGCAGCCCTAGTGCCGGGAAGGCAGTGTTCCCGTTTTGAACCATTTCATGTGTCTGAAGGTAGAACTCCGCATACACCCCCAGATAGGTAAATCAAGTGCACCTATTATTTATTTACTTATTGGGGATAATGCACATTAATCAACATCAATAATGCAACAGCCATGTAAATGTGCCGGGGTTAGCCAAAAGCTCATTTGCACCCGTAGTCCCCGGGCAGGTAAGGGACTTTACACAGCGACAAATACTCACACAAACAATACAACATACAAATACATTACATCCAATAATATATTATTCTAACAACAACACTGTCATCAACTGTCGTCTTACATATGAGAAACCACAGATAATTCATGTGTACAGGTTTGGATAGATTTGAGCCATGTTTTCAATTTAAATTAAAAAATACAATAATCAGTGCAGCTTCTCAAGTCCATGGGCATTGCATTCCAGTATATTGTAGCTCGAACAGAGAAGGCAGATTGACTGACTGATTTTACTGTGTGGAAAAGGGACAACCACCTCTAATTACTGCCCTTGTTATCCTGGAGGGGCTTTCCTTGAGCATGATATTCTGGTATAGGGGTGGAGGAGCAAGACCATGCAGGATCTTAAAGACAAGGCTTGCATCTACATACTGCTTAAAGCTATCCAGACTAAATAAATTATGTTTGTAAAGGATATGACAATGGTGGTAACTGTTTGGATTGTTATCAAACATCTTAAGTGTTTGTAGAGTGATACAATTGGTTTCAGAATAGTATCTCCTGCTTGTGACCAGCATGTGAGGCAATATCTCAGATGTCAGAAGATCATAGCATGCCTATATAGTTTGGCAGCCTCCAGAGGAAGGTCTTGTAAACCTAAAGTTGGATAATCCAAACTTAACCGTCTTAACCACCTTCACATGTTTCTTAAATGTCAAGTTGGAGTCCAAAATGACATCAAGATACCTGAAGTTAGACACAACTTTCAGATTCTCCCCATTAACAAGAGCAGCTCGTTGGGAAGAATCATTGGATTTCTCAGAGAAGTACATAGTCATATTTAAATGCAGGCAATAATTAGTCATCCATTTAGAAACATGTACCATAGCTTCAGTTAACTTGTTTACAACTAGTTGTCTATGAGTGTACATACTGTATCGTCTGCATGTTAACTTGTGGGCAAGCAAGTGGGAGATCATTTATATAGATGGTAAACATAAGGGGGCCTAATATTGACCCTTGTGGGACCCCAATGTTATAGTAAAGAGAGTCCGGCTGAGTGTTCCCCAGACAAACCCTTTTGACTTCTGTTTGTTAGATATACATCCAACTAATAACTTCAGTGGACACATTAAGGGAGGATAGTTTGGATAGGAGGACCTCACCACCTATGTCCACTTTAGATTGAATTGGTTAGTTCTGAATCCAAATTGCATTTGATGTATGGAGTAACCCCAAATGAGGTGATCAGTCAGATGATCAGCCACCCATCTTTCAGCTACTTTTGATAGCACTGGAAGAATGCTTATAGGTTGGACATTTTCCACCAGTATTGGGTCACCAGATTTTAAAACCGGTATCGCTGCAGCAAACTTTCAAGCATTGGGGACGAGCCCATATTTGATGGACAGACTAACTAGATGTACAATAGGGGCAATCAGAGAATATTTGTGTCTCTTCAGGAATACAGTGTCTAGACCAAATATTTAGTTCTAGAGCTCTTGAAGAAGCTAGTAATGCTCAGCTGATGCTGATATTTCAGGAATTCTGAATATTGGTTTATTATTATCTATGGGAGTGAGAACTGTGGACTTGGTTGAAAATATCTGAGCCAGTTCTTTGACAATCAGCAAAAAAAGGTGGTTGGATATGAAATCGGAGTCTTGAATTAGAATCCCATTAACCTTTAATTCAGGATGTTTTTTCTCTCCCTGTTGGTTTGTTGATTTTCCCAAACCACTCTGCTATTTCGTTTTGCTTCATTGATCACACTAAGAAAGAATTATGCGTTTGCTTTAAAAAAATATTCCTTACCACTTTCTCTCTTCAATGCTTTTAAAAAATATTCCTTACCACCTCTCTTCAGTGCTTTTTAAAAATATTCCTTACCACCTCTCTTCAGTGCTTTTTTTCAAGGAAAGATCCCGTTCTCTCATCTGCCTCCAGAGGTCCTCGTTGAACCATGGTAGAGAGGTTTTCCATCTTGGCTAACGTTGACATTTCCTAGTAAAAGAGATCCACTTTCTCAATAGTTTACAGAAATGTTCCGTATCCAGACTCTGGGTCTTTATTGCTTAACAGAACAGAACAGTCCATTTGATTCATCTTAGTTACTCTGCTCATTTTTCAGGATTTTTTTAAATCATACTTTTGCACACGAATATGTTTCCTAAATCTCTTTTTAGTGAGCTTTCTAACCACCAATGTAACATTGTGGTCAGATATACCAACCAGTTAGTCAGTTAGTGGACTTATTAGATCAGGTCTGTTAGTAAACACCAGATCAATTTGAGTCTGGGATGACGGTGTTACTCTGGTTGGACCTTGTATTGTTGGAGTCCGGTTGAAATAGTCTGAACTCTTTAGTTTTTTTCCTGCAGGTTTTGTTTCCCCAGTTTATATTGAAATCGCCTTATGATCACATTCTTTAAGCATGGCATTTAAATGGTCATAAAACAAGATATCAGATGGTCGATATAACCCAATAGTGAGATACATGAGGGGAGAGGAATACATTCAGCTCCATATATTCAAGGTCTTTGGCATGTTTGCATATGATAACTTTAAATGCAAATGATTTTTCAGCCAATCTCAGAGAAACAGAAAATAAAGATTTGAGTCATTTGATAAATGTTCTACCTGTTCAAGTTTAGAAAGAATGCTATGAATATTCAGATGACCTCCCAATATTCCTCTAGGCTTGGAACGAGTGTCCCAGAGCGTTTTAGCCTGATTAACAGTTTGAAAAAGTTTCATGGTTTTCTAATAACTGGGTTAAGGGAACTGAGTTTCCGTCTCGAAGGGGGTTTTTGTTTGGGACGTGTATCAAGAGTTGGCATTACATTTTCTGCAGATTGCTCATTCTTTTGAAAACCATGTTAGTGTAAGTAATACAACATTCTCTCTTACCAGTGTGATCATATACCTACATATTTTCAAATCTATTTGGCAGGGAAATTGAAGCCTAGCCAATAGAGTACCACAGAATGAGTCATAACTATAAGTCAAGGGGTCTGAATACTTTCCGAATGCACTGTAGGATTTCCTTTATTTAGTACTTTGCTGATGCACCTTTGGCAGCGATTACAGCCTTGAGTCTTGTTGGGTATGACGCTACAAGCTTGGCACATCTGTATTTGGGGAGTTTCTCCAATTCTTCTCTGCAGGTCCTCTTAAGCTCTGTCAGGTTGGATGGGGAGTGTCGCTGCATAGCTATTTTCAGGTCTCTCCAGAGATGTTTGATCGGATTCAAGTCTGGGCTCTGGCTGGACATTGAGACATGTCCCCGAAGCCTCTCCTGCGTTGTCCTGTTGGAAGGTGAACATTCGCCCCAATCTGAGGTCCTGAGCGCTCTGGAGCAGGTTTTAATCAAGAATCTCTCTGTACTTTGCGCCATTCATCGATCCTTACTAGTCTCCCCATTCCTTCCGCTGAAAAACATCCCCACAGCATGCTGCCACCACCACCATGCTTCAGGCCAAAAGAGTTCAATCTTGGTTTCATCAGACCAGAGGATCTCGTTTCTCATGGTCTGTGTCCTTTAGGTGCCTTTTGGCAAACTCCAAGCGGGCTGTCATGTGCCTTTTTACTGAGGAGTGGCTTCCGTCTGGCCACTATACCATGCTGCAGAGATCGTTGTCCCTCTGGAAGGTTCTCTCATCTGCACAGAGGAGTGCCGTCAGAGCTTATATATACACACAGGTGTGTGCCTTTCCAAAGCATGTCCAATCAAGTTGTAGGAAGAGCTCAAATATGATCAATGGCAACAGGTAAAGGAAAGGGGGATGATACAAGCATAGCAAAGTGTCCGAATACTAAATAAGGTATGTTATTTTTTTTCTAAAAACCTCTTCGCTTTGTCATTATGGCATGTGTGTAAATAGAGGGATTTTTTTTATCACTGAAAGCTGTAACGTAGCAAAATGAATGTCAATACTGTACTTTTTGAATGCACTGTAGTTTCTAATACCTTAAGCAGTTGTCACTGACTAGTTGGATATTAATTTCCCTGAGAACAATCTGTACTTAAAGCATTCATATTAAACTCATGAATGTAACGGTTTGTCAAATTGGTTTGTGGTCTCCTTGTAGCCACCCTGGTTGTGCTGAAATAATTGTATAACACTTAATTGTGAGGCTAAAATACAAGGGCTTGACAAATGAAAAGCAGATTTTTGCTGGGGTCATGGGAATGAGGGTTAAAATAGAGACAGTAGCAAATATATCAAGTTGGAATTTAGAAGATACTCCTCAATGCTCAAATCAAAACCACTGGCAACCCACAGGATCTTTTCATGCATTTTATTGCCAAGTCTTATTCATCCCCTACTGTCTGTTGTGAATTCAGAAGGTCACCGAATGAAGAAAGAAAAGAGCATGTAAACACACCATTTCAGGAAGCACTGACATGACAGACAATTCCATGCCATTGTTCATATTAGCACCCATTGATACATTGCCTACTCATCGCACTTTGCCTTTTCAACTGGACAATCCAGACCCTTTGTCGGAGGACTGCCATTTTGGTATTAAATGATAAAGTTGACAAAAGGGGGAAATTTCCCTCAAATGTTTGAGATGATTAATATCAACTTCTCGGAAGTAATTTCTCACACAGCAAGGAATACATGTATTTTGCTTTTATAAATCTGTTGTGCGTGTCTGTGCTCGTTCCCCAACACACCTGGACCCAAACAATACCCCTCGCCCCAATGAAAGGCAAGCCTACCAGCTCTACAGTATAGACCTTAAGTTGTGAACAACATTGACGTATGTCAATGACAACAAGATGTGATAAATAATAGAAATGGGTGACATTTAAGGCTGGAGACCCTTAGTATACATTTAGTCTATATCCCTGAATATTCAGTAAAGATCAATACATTCCATTTTTATGTTGTAACCTTTACACCTCCTTTCAGTTTAAAGACACCACAAGAAGGAAAGGTGGGTTATGACAGTTAACCTCAGAATGAATGCACTTTATTGTAGTAAAATGCCTTTGCAGGCAGAGTACAGCTGGAATATTATACAACAAACTGTTTTAAAAAATATCTGGAGGCAAACTACTTTTAGAGACCATTTTTCTCCCCCTTTGTCATCAACCCTGACGGTTTTTGTTTTTTAGGTCATGTCCAGTTAATCATTGAAAAGAACAGACAGGTGAACTTCTCCAGACATGTTTCCCTTCAAGAAATATCAGCATCATAAAAAGGAGGGATGAGCACTTGTCCAAAATGGCACCCTATTCCATTTATAGTGCAGTGCTTTTGACCAGCCCTATTGCTTTGGTCAAAAGTAGTGCACTATATAGGGAATACTGTGCCATTTCAGACGCACATTAAAAATGGAGAATAATGCAATGAGAGCGGCCAAATAAGCATATGGGTTATACATCTGGGACCCATTGTAAAACACCCAATAATAATCATTCATGAATATATACATGACGGGGGGGGGGGGGTCAAAATAAACTTTTTCTTTTTACCAAACTGAAGATAAATGCATTCAAGTCATAGATACTCATGCTGCTTGTCAATCTTCCTCACTTTGTTTTTGATATAGGACTCTGTAGCACTACGTACAATGTAAACACAACAGGGCTCAGAACAAACTTTTTCAATCAAACCAGATACAGGACAGACAAAACCCTTTCCCTCTCTGACCCGAAGACTGATACAGTTGAGTTGGGATATAGACTCCAACATCCCAAACGGCACCCTATGGGCCCTGGTCAAAAGTAGTGGAATACATAGGGACTAGGGTGCCATTTGGGACAGGATATGGATGGGATATAGGATGGGGTTGATTCACATTTTGCATAAACCTGCCGCAATGTATGTATCCACTTAGACAACGACACATTAACACTGAGTAAATCACACTTGTGGGTGGGGTATACTGCATAACGTTGATAGGCTTACCTTGACTAAAATAGCTATCCCAACGTATTGGTTAATGCATAAGCAAGAAAACATTATGGCTGTGGGCAAGGAGAGACACATTAAGCATCAATACTGAAGAGAAATCTGAAACAAAGCTTCTCTTCAACACACTCTGGTCAGAATCAGATGTTTTAACCCAACACATTGAAGCAAGTAAAAAGAATACCCTGTCAGAATCCTTTGAAGATTGAGAACTATGACCAGGGTTAAAGTGCTGACCATCTCAGAGGACCTGAGGAGGGGTTAGAGGTCAGTGGTTAGGGGTCAAGGAAGAGATCCAGTGATTCCTCATCAATACCAACAACCTGGTTGCGGTCAGACACTCCCCACAAATAACTGCACATGCTCATATGGCAACACACACACACACACACAAAGCCCTCATTGGCAAAATAAAGCACACAGAAGTCAAGTCACTTTCTCCCATTGTCTATTCCACTACTCCTCAGTGACCGCCCTGGGTTTCTTATAGATTGGCATGTTGATACTATGGAAGGCGGGCACCCAGCGGTTGTCATGGAGACCGACGTTGCAGCCGGGCGTGTCTTTGTGGGAACCATGGCAACACATCCAGTACCCGGGGCCGTAGGGCAGCGCCTGGCAGTAGGGCTTGTGGTGCCAGCGGCAGAGGGACACATCCCCGCGCCCATACCTTTTTTTACACTGCTTGCAGGGATCGTCTTTGTAGCGGGGGTCGCACACCCAGCGGCAGTCTGCGGGTCGAACTCCGTAGCTCTCGATGAGGAACTTGAAGTAGTGGCAGGTGCACTTAAGCACTGCCAGGTTCTCTGTGGGCAGCAGGCAGAAGATCTTAACGATAATGTGGTGAGGCAGGAAGGCCATGTACTGCTGGGGTTCCAGGAGCAGCTGGATCTTAAAGCGCATCTCCAGGAACTCGTGAGACACCAGGCGGCGCAGGGGGAAAGGCACGGTCTCACACTGGCTAAAAGCACTCCCCTCTCCCTCACTCACCGCCTTCTCCTCCTCCCTCTCATCCTCCTCTTTGGCCCAGTTCTCACTGTGCGATATGGTTTCAGGGAGGAGGGAGGTGATAGCAGGGTCGCAGGGCTGAGGCTTGGAGGGTTCCGCTAAGTCTCTGGTGAGTTGAGGGCTGGACCCAGTGTCCTGGGTGCGAGTACTGTCTGGGTGTGGGAGTTTGTGTTGTTCTAGCACCGGCTGTGAGGGCAGAGGGTGTGAGAAGAACAGCATGCCTGGGAGGGGCTCCTCACTCTGTAGACTGCTGCTGGCCCGCTCTGACTGGAGCTGGAGGTACAGATCCTGCCCAGCCTCAATGACCCTGCTCCCCACCTGCTGTCCCTGAGCCTCACACATCTCCTCTGGCTCTCTGACAGCGTGGATGGAGGCTCCACACCCAGAGTCCACACTGTGAGACGGAGAAGCTGGGTCAGAGGAACGGGAAGCCCAGTGGGAAGCTTCATGGCAGCTGCTGGGAACTAGTTTGCCCGTGTGGATGGTGCTAACAGAGGGACGGCCCTCAGATGGACTAGCGTGGAGGTGCTGCACCCCCGTGGTTTCCTCTAGTCCGTGCTGGGGCCCAGTGGGAGATGGAGGTGGCTGGGCTGAGATGGAGCAGGCGTCTGCTCCTGCCAGTAACACCCGGCCCACCCTCCTCCGCAGGCTGTTGTTGCGCGACAGCTCTCCCCCAGATCCGGACCCTTCCCTTGGAACACTCCGGCGCTTCAGGCACTCTGACTCCAGCTTGGCCACCATGTCTGACACCTTTACACACTCTGCCTCATCTGTCCCCTGAGGGCTCTGGTCTGGGGCTTTGGGCTGCTGGGGCTCTTGGGTCAGTGACAGCCCCCTGGATAAGGTAATGCTTGTGGAGCTCCGCAGAGAGACAGGCTTAGAGTCCCCTTGCTTGTCGCTGGCTCTCTGCTCCAAGGCGGCCACCAACTCCACCACAGAGAGAGCCTTGCCCGTCCCAGTCTCACTCCCCTCCTCACCCTCTACCCTACATACCTGCTCCCCACCCACCCCTACAACCCCACACTCAGGCACTCTAGGGCTCTCGACAAGGGTAACCTCTTCTGGGCTGTTCTTTGTGGGACTCAGTGGGCTCTGTCTCTCTAGAACTCTGGGTGACTGTCGGTCTCTGTCCTGGTGGTGGCCCCGATGCCCTGACCTCCTCCTGCGCTTGGCCACAGAGCCACCCTTGTCCTCCCAACAGCTTTTCATCTTCACAGACACTGTCCTCACTGAGATGCTGCTCACCAAGTCTCCCTCACGCGCCTCTCTGACCGGCTCTCCTCCACCATTCACCAGGCTGCCGCGGCACTGGGGTGAGGCGAAGATGGCGATTTTCTCCTTGGTGTTGCCGGGCTTTATGACAGCCCAGATGTCCAGCGGTCCCTCTCCATCCTCCCCCTGGTAGGAGATGCTGAGGGAGGCCTCTTGGTTCTCAGATCCCCCCGAGCCTGTAGAGGAGGTGCAGGAGGTGGGGAGGAGCAGCAGGGACGAGGTGCTGGTGTAGGAGGTTTCGGAGGTTTTCCTCCGGGCCCAGGTTGTACTACTGTGGAATACATTTCCCCCAGACCCACTCAGCCTTGAGGTTTGCAGCCCACTACCACTGTTGCCGTCACTGCAGCACCGGGTGTTGGTGGATATGATACTAAGTGGGGACCGGGCTGTGCCCGGGCCGAGCCCGCTGCTAGACGAGCCCACCAGGGCTGGACGGACCCCCCACTCTGTCCTCAGAGACAGGGCCCCCTGCTGGCTCATATGGTGAAGGCCTCTCTGGCTGTCCTGACTGGACTCCAGGTAGAACTCTTTCTTCTGCAGTTTGGGGTATGGCTTGAGGTGCATGGCTGCAGCCCTGGAACAGAAGAATGGAGTCCATGCGTTATTGTGGTACATGTGATATGACAGCCTAAACAGGGGCCTGTTCAGGAGGATGCAAGAGAACATTCATAGAAGGCAGAATAGCAAATGAAGTCAGCTCTAGTTATTCTATTTCTATCTGACACGTCCTGAATATTTTGCCAACGCAGCAAATATATTATCAATAAACGCAGTTGGGAGTGCGACAGCCAGAACTATAACCCTCTATCTATTCTTGGACTACTGGGCTTCAGGTCAGCTACAGAAGAAAACAAGAGGTGCATTCCAAATGGCACAATATGTAGGGTATAGGGTACTTATTGCAAGACAGAGCAGGGGTTCCCAAACTTTTTGGACCCGGGAGGGGACTAATGATGCGCTTGTCAGCTGTTTGTTCACCCACACCCAATTGCTAGAAACCCATCCGCAACCACCCTTTTTTCTCCTCTTGAACATTTATTGAACAATGATGTTTTTCTTAAACATTTTTTTAGGCCTATTGAACAGTATGTGACGGGGTGAGCTCTCTAGTCACGTTGAATCACTGTTCTCCATTCCCCATGCACCCTACAAACATTTCCACTTCATTAAACTGCATTATAAGTTTAATGCAATGGCAGTAGGCCTGAGACCACCATTTGTTTGTGCTAATAGTGGTAACACACATTTGGTATCGGAGAAAACATTTTGTAGTTTAAGCTAATTCCCACTTAAACAATTGTAATACAAGAGGTATTGTGTTGAAAATGTGTTAATTGGTAGAGAACTGTGGATACCAATATTCCTGTGAGCCTCCCAGGCCCATGTTACAAATGGTTAAAGAACATTCATTGTAGATTAATAATATTACATGGTATTGTATTATCCCGCAATTTATTATAGAAATTCATATGCCAAAATTTAAGTAATCTGTTCACAATATTCATAAACTCAAATGTCTCAGGGAACCCCTGAAATAGAAATTGAAGTACAGGTTTCTGCACTTGGCATGGAGAGGCAGACGGCCAAAAGGGGACGATTTGCCCTGCCCGCACCGGCCAACATACACCAAGTGTACAAAACATTAGAAACACCTTCCTAATATTGAGTTGCACCCCTTTTTGCCCTCAGAACAGCCTCAATTCATCGGGGAATGGACTCTACAAAGTGTTGAAAGCCTTCCACAGGGATACTGGCCCACGTTGACGCCAATGCTTCCCAAAGATGTGTCAAGTTGACTGGATGTCCTTTGGGTGGTGGATCATTCATGATACGCATGGGAAACTGTTGAGCGTGAAAAACCCAGCTGCGTTGCAGTTCTTGCCACTCAAACCGGTACATTTGGCACCTACTACCATACCCTGTTCAAAAGGCACTGAAATATTTTATCTTGCCCATTCACCCTCTGAATGGCACACAATGTTTTGTACACTCAGTGTATATTCCTCTGGCAAAACCTTCCTTGCAAAAAAACAGTGGAAAAGTGCTGGAAAAGTGCTGACCTTGCCTTAAACTACATTGCTTACTTTACACTGGAGTAGGGTTTTGTGTCGATTTTGCACTGGGTACTTTTGGTGCTTATCTACGAAATCGCTTTCATCCTATTGATCAGGCCAGCAGGGAGAGGCAGCACTCGATCCTTGCCTTGGATCAAGTGGGTCTAACCTAGGTTCTGTCATTTCTTCACACTGCATAAACAGTCTGCTTCCCAAATGGCACCATATTCCCTACATCAAATATTTTTTTGAATATATATACGTATGTATGTATGTATGCATGCATGCACACACGCACGCACACACACACACATATATTTGTCACATGTACCGAATACAACAGGTGTAGTAGACCTCAGTGAAATGCTTAACCAACAGTGCAGCTAATAAAAATACCTTAAAGGTAAGAAATAAAACAAATAATTAAAGAACAGCAGTAAAATAACAGCAAGGCTATATACAGGTGGTACCAGTACAGAGTCAATATGTGGGGGCACCGGTTAGTTAAGGTAATATGTACATTTAAGTACAGTTAAAGTTACTAGGCATAGATAATAACAGAGTAGTAGCTGCGTAAAAGTGGGGGAAGGGGGAGCAATGCAAATAGTCTGAGGTAGCCCTTTGATTAGATCTTCAGGAGTCTTATGACTTGAGGGTAGAAGATGTTTAGAAGCCACATGAACCTAGACATGGTGCTCCGGTACAGCTTGCCGTGCGGTAGCAGAGAGAACAGTCGATGACTAGGTTTGCTGGAGTCTGACAATTATTTGGGCCTTCCTGACACTGCCTGGTATAGACGTCCCGAATGGCAGGAAGCTTGGCTACAGTGATGTACTGGGCCGTACGCACCACCCTCTGTGTCTTGCGGTCGGAGGCCGAGCAGTTGCCAGACCAGGCAGTGATGCAACTCGTCAGGATGCTCTCGATGGTGCAGCTGTAGATCTTTGAGGATCTGAGGACCCATGCCAAATCTCTTGAGGGGGAATGGTTTTTGTCGTGCCCTCTTCACAACTGTCTTGGGGTGCTTGGACCATGTTAGTTGAGAGTGAGGGGCGTGCTCAGTCCTCCTTTTCATGTAGTCCACAATTATCTCCTTTGTCTTGATCACGTTGAGGGAGAGCACCACACGGTCATGTCTCTGACCTCCACCCTATAGGCTGTCTCATCGTTGTCGGTGTTCAGGCCTACCACTGTTGTGTCATCAGCAAAATTAAATGATGGTGTTGGAATCGTGCCTGGCCGTGCAGTCATGAGTGAACAGGGAGTACAGGAGGGTACTGAACACGCACCCCTGAGGGGCGCCCATGTTGAGGATCTGCGTGCATAATTTGTGGATCTGTTAGGTAAGTATACAAATTGGAGTAGGTCTAGGGTTTCTGGGATAATGGTGTTGATGTGAGCCATGACAAGCCTTTCAAAGCACTTCATAGCTACAGACGTGAGTGCTACATGTCGGTAGTCATTTAGGCAGGTTACCTTTGTGTTCTTGGGCACAGGGACTATGGTGGTCTGCTTGAAACATGTTGGTATTACAGACTCGATCAGGGACAGGTTGAAAATGTCAGTGAAGACACTTGCCCGTTGGTCAGCGCATGTTCTGAGTGCACGTCCTGGTAATCCGTCTGGCCCTGCGGCCTTGTGAATATTGACCTGTTTAACCTCTTGAAGGAAGGGGGCATGTTTGGATAAAAAAGTAAACTGCCTATTTCTCAGGCCCAGAAGCTAGAATATGCATATAATTGGCAGATTAGGATAGAAAACACTAAAGTTTCCAAAACTGTCAAAATAGTGTCTGTGTATAACAGAACTGATATTGCCGGCAAAAACCTGAGGAAAATCCAACCTGGAAGTGCTGTTTTTCTGAAACTGTTCCACTGCAAGCCTATCCTCCATTTAAAGGGATATCAACCAGATTCCTTTCCCTATGGCCTCCACATGGTGTGAACAGTCTTTAGACATGGTTTCAGGCTTTTATTCTGAAAAAATGAGCGAAAATGATCACATCGCGTCAGTGGATAGCCAGATGTCCTTAGATCTGTTCAGGCGCGCCACTGGAGCAAGACCTTTTCTTTCTCTCTTGTATTGAAAAGTTTACCGTCCGGTTGAAATATTATCGATTATTTATTGTAAAAACCATTGATTATAAAAAACATTTTTTTGGCTATAAAGGGAATCTTTATGGAACAAAACAAACATTTATTGTATAACTGGGAGTCTCGTGAGTGTAAACATATGAAGATCAAAAGGTAAGTGATTAATTTGATTGCTTTTCTGACTTGAGACCAATCTACTTTGCTGCTAGCTGTTTGTAATATTTTGTCTGCTGAAAGCTGTCCTCACATAATCGCATGGTTTGCTTTCACCATAAAGCTTTTTTGAAAACTGACATGCAAGGTGGATTAAAGGTCTTACTCACAACGGCTGTGGAGAGCTTGATCAGTCGTCTGGCACAGCTGATGCTCTCATGCATGTTTCAGTGTTACTTGCCTCGAAGCAAGCATAGAAGTAATTTAGCTCGTCTCGTAGGCTCGTGTCACTGGGCAGCTCTCGGCTGTGCTTCCCTTTGTAGTCTAATAGTTTGCAAGCCCTGCCACATCCGACAAGCGTTGGAGCCGGTGTTGTACGACTTGACCTTAGTCCTGTACTGACGCTTTGCCTATTTGTTGGTTCGTCGCAGGGCATAGCGGGATTTCTTAGCTCTACCCTTTAGCTCAGTGCGGATGTTACCTGTAATCTATGGCTTCTGGTTGGGGTATGTACGTACAGTTACTGACGTTGTCCCCACATCGATGCACTTACTGATGAAGCCAGCGACCGATGTTGTGTACTCAATGCCATCGGAAGAATCCCGGAACATATTCCAGTCTGTGCTAGCAAAAAAAAAAAAAAAGTCCTGTAGATTTGCATCTGCTTCATCTGACCACTTTTTTTATTGACAGTCACTGGTGCTTCCTGCTTTCATTTTGGCATGTAAGCAGGAATCAGGAGGATAGAATTATGGTCAGATTTGCCAAATGGAGGATGAGGGAGAGCTTTGTACGCATCTGTTTGTGTGGAGTAAAGGTGGTCTAGAGTTTTTTTTCCCCTCTGGTTGCACATTTAACATGTTGATAGAAATTAGGTCAAACTGATTTAAGTTTCCCTGCATTAAAGTCCATGGCAACTAGGAGCGCCGCCTCTGGATGAGCGTTTTCCTGTTTGCTTATGGCGGAATACACCTCATTGAGTGCGGGCTTAGTGCCAGCATCAGTCTCTGGTGGTATGTAGACAGCAACAAAAAATACAGATGAACTCCCTAGGTAGTGTGGTTTACAGCTTATCATGAAATACTCTACCTCAGGCGAGCAAAACTCACAACTTCCTTAGACATTATGCACTACCAGATCCCTAGACCTTGGTCAAAAGTACTGCATTAAATAGGGAATAGGGTGCAATTTGGGACACGTGGTGTCTTGTGGATGGAAAGCTGTGTCACACAATCTGATTATGGCAAAAACAAGGGTTGCTGTTCCCCCAGCCCAGCTACCCTCCCTCCATTGTTCCCCCAGCACAGCCTCCCTCCCGCTGCTATTCCCCCAGTCTCCCTCCCACTGCTCGGACAAAATGGGTACAGAGCCTAAGTTCAGACACAGCTGGGCCCTTACACAAGTCCTGTCAGCTGATCCAGCCCCTGACACACACACACACACACAGGACTTCAAGTTGCCGCAGTGGGACAGGACAGACGGCAGTACATATAAGGCATTCTTCAATGCAGGGCAAATAAGGCATTCTTAACTGCAGCCCTGGAACTCTGATAAATGTGGGACAGTAGGGTGGAGGCGGGGGGAGCATCTGAGGTAACCAAATCAGGGATGGCATGCAGCGGAGGGTTGATGGATGGGTTTGAGGGCGACAAGGGCGACAAGGGCACCGCAAAGGCACTGGCTGCATCTCAAATAGCTTTTCTATATAATACACACAACCAGTTTGGACACACCTACTTATTCAAGGGTTTTATAAAATAGTAAAGACATAACTATGAAATAACACATGGAACCATGTAGTAACCAAAAGTGCTAAAAATAGAATCTAAATATACTTTATATTTGAGATTCTTCAAAGTAGCCACCCTTTGCCTTGACAGCTTGGCATTCTCTCAACCAGTTTCACCTGGAATGCTTTTCCAACAGTCTTGAAGGAGTCCCCACACATGCTGAGCACTTGTTCGCTGTTTTTCCTTCACTCTGCGGGTACCACTCATCCCAAACCATCTCCATTGGGTCGGGTGGAAAAACAAATGATAGTCCCACTAAGTGCAAACCAGGTGGGATGGCGTATCGCTGCAGAATGCTGTGGTAGCCATGCTAGTTAAGTGTGCCTTGAATTCTAAATAAATCACAGACAGTGTCACCAGCAAAGCACCACCACGCCTCCATGCTTCACAATGGGAACCACACATGCAAAGATCATCCATTCACCTACTCTGCGTCTTACAAAGACGACACGGTGGTTGGAACCAAAAATCTCAAAAAAGGACAGATTTCCACCGGTCTAATGCTTGTGTTTCTTAGCCCAAGGAAGTCTCTTATTGGTATTCTTTAGTTGTGGTTTCTTTGCAATTTGATCATGAAGGCCTGATTCAGTCTCCTCTGAACAGTTGATGTTGAGATGTGTCTTCTGAGGGTTGTAACTAATGAACTTGTACTCTGCAGCAGAGGAAACTGAATCAGGCGTTCATGGTCAAAATGCTGCAAAGAAACCACTACTAAAAAATCTACACACAAGGGTATATAATAGGGTGCCATTTGGGACACACACACTGCTCTCTTGGGGTGGGGTGGCTTCATCTAGTAATTGGCTAGCTGGAGAGCGTGTAAAGCGGTGTGCCAAGGGAGGGAGAAATACAGCGCGCTGTGTGTCCTTGAAAGGCCTGCAGTAGCCCCAGTCACTCTCCTCTCCCCCACCAGTCCGTGTTTTCACTGCTCTCGTGTGTGTGTGCACATGTTGACTGAAGAGGAGAAAAAGTGGCACCAACATCAACTGAGTGGGATCACATTATATAGCCGTGGCAACAACTACACCTGTAATAACAATTATAATTCATTACACTTTTATACAATCTCAAAGCACTTTAACCAACAAAGAAAAACAAGAGAAAAACAAATAATTAATGGACAATCATGGCAGGCATGGTTCTTGCACTCTAAGTGATTCATGTCAGTTAGCCATTAGCTGACTTCACCAAAAGGTCATTGAAGCTCAGACAGCGACTTGCTACACTAATGTCACTAGCATCAGCCATTTTGTTCAGAGATCCACACTCCAGAGTACCACACATTGTGGTTGTAGTAGAATCAGTGAGGTGAAACTTAAGAAATGTTGCAGAAAGAAAAGTAAATGAATAATCGATGCTGCAACTACTCTATTGCACATTTTTGTTCTATAAAATACATTTACAGTGCCTTGCGAAAGTATTCGGCCCCCTTGAACTTTGCAACCTTTTGCCACATTTCAGGCTTCAAACAAAGATATAAAACTGTATTTTTTTGTGAAGAATCAACAACAAGTGGGACACAATCATGAAGTGGAACGACATTTATTGGATATTTCAAACTTCTTTAACAAATCAAAAACTGAAAAATTGGGCGTGCAAAATTATTCAGCCCCCTTAAGTTAATACTTTGTAGCGCCACCTTTTGCTGCGATTACAGCTGTAAGTCACTTGGGGTATGTCTCTATCAGTCTTGCACATCGAGAGACTGACATTTTTCCCATTCCTCCTTGCAAAACAGCTCGAGCTCAGTGAGGTTGGATGGAGAGCATTTGTGAACAGCAGTTTTCAGTTCTTTCCACAGATTCTCGATTGGATTCAGGTCTGGACTTTGACTTGGCCATTCTAACACCTGGATATGTTTATTTTTGAACCATTCCATTGTAGATTTTGCTTTATGTTTTGGATCATTGTCTTGTTGGAAGACAAATCTCCATCCCAGTCTCAGGTCTTTTGCAGACTCCTTCAGGTTTTCTTCCAGAATGGTCCTGTATTTGGCTCCATCCATCTTCATCAATTTTAACCATCTTCCCTGTCCCTGCTGAAGAAAAGCAGGCCCAAACCATGATGCTGCCACCACCATGTTTGACAGTGGGGATGGTGTGTTGTGGTTGATGAGCTGTGTTGCTTTTACGCCAAACATAACGTTTTGCATTGTTGCCAAAAAGTTCAATTTTGGTTTCATTTGACCAGAGCACCTTCTTCCACATGTTTGGTGTGTCTCCCAGGTGGCTTGTGGCAAACTTTAAACGACACTTTTTATGGATATCTTTAAGAAATGGCTTTCTTCTTGCCACTCTTCCATAAAGGCCAGATTTGTGCAATATACGATTGATTGTTGTCCTATGGACAGACTCTCCCACCTCAGCTGTAGATCGCTGCAGTTCATCCAGAGTGATCATGGGCCTCTGGGCTGCATCTCTGATCAGTCTTCTCCTTGTATGAGCTGAAAGTTTAGAGGGACGGCCAGGTCTTGGTAGATTTGCAGTTGTCTGATACTCCTTCCATTTCAATATTATGCTTGCACAGTGCTCCTTGGGATGTTTAAAGCTTGGGAAATCTTTTTGTATCCAAATCCGGCTTTAAACTTCATCACAACAGTATCTCGGACCTGCCTGGTGTGTTCCTTGTTCTTCATGATGCTCTCTGCGCTTTTAACGGACCTCTGAGACTATCACAGTGCAGGTGCATTTATACGGAGACTTGATTACACACAGGTGGATTGTATTTATCATCATTAGTCATTTAGGTCAACATTGGATCATTCAGAGATCCTCACTGAACTTCTGGAGAGAGTTTGCTGCACTGAAAGTAAAGGGGCTGAATAATTTTGCTCGCCCAATTTTTCAGTTTTTGATTTGTTAAATTTTTTTGAAATATCCAAAAAATGTCAGTCCACTTCATGATTGTGTCCCACTGGTTGTTGATTCTTCAAAAAAAAAAACAGTTTTATATCTTTATGTTTGAAGCCTGAAATGTGGCAAAAGGTTGCAAAGTTCAAGGGGGCCGAATACTTTCGCAAGGCACTGTATAAGTGAATGTTCTGCAATATTGTGGTTGCACCCTCCTAAACAGCCCCTTGGTCTGGCTTGCCAAGTTTGACTGTTACTCATTATTACACAACCTGGCCAACAGGCTATTTCCCTTTCCCAGCAGTGCTCAGACCCCACACCGAGACTGCGTCTCAAATGCCATCCTATAGCCTATATAGGGCTCTGGTCAAAAGAAGTGCACTATATAGGGAAGAGTGTGACATTTGGGACAAGCTCATTACATAAACTCTACCCTCCTGCAAGTCATACTTTCCTCAATGCCTGGTGCCAGTGCCAAAACACACAGTGCTAATGGCAATTTCAGGGAAAAGTACAATTTAGCATTATGTAAAAAATAAAATAAAATAACTGGAAAAACTGTCTGAAGTGAAATGCACAACAGAGCTGGCCCTAGGTGGACTGGAGGGGCAGTCATGGGCTCTGATGAGGTGAGCTCACTCCTGAACTCCGCTAGGGAGAGCAGCTTCAACGTAACAACCTCATTCTTATCTCCTCTATTCCCATCCCCCCTTCAAGAGTCCATGACTTCTTCTCCATAGGAGGTTGCCAGGGAACTGATCCAACTTCAAAAGTCAAGGAATGAAGTCACACGAGGGCCGTGTTCTAAATGGAACCCTATTCCTTATGTAGTGCCAAAGCACTCTATAGGGAATAGGGTGTCATTTTGGAAACACACAAGCAATCAGTCTGAGGCCGCGCCTGCATGCTGCAATTATGTGCAACATCACATGTTCTTCCTGAAGCGAGGCAGGGGGCTACTGGAGCGCACACCTGGGTTCAAATGCTATTTGAAATCGATGAAATACTTGTTTGCTCTAGCCGGCCCGGAGCACAGAAAGGGGTGAGGCTTGTAGTTATGGGACTATTCTATTTGTCCATTAAGCCTGGCAAACGCGATCAAGCACAGATTATGAATTATGAAATTATTTGAAAAAGGTATTTAAAACGCAGGTCTGGTTGGTGGGACTACACAGCATCTGGGGCTACACAGCATCTGGAGCTACACAGCATCCTGAAGCACGGCACGGGCCTCCACACGCGTCTGTAGTTTGGCATAAACAAATGGGCCTTCATTTACAGACAAGAGGTAAGCAGGGGGGATAATATACTCATGCGTTTTGCGACATCGTTATGGGAAAGTCATACTAAATAATCCCACTACTTAAACCATCATTCACCTGGCTGGCAGGCACTGTCCCACAGAACAGTACAACAGGTGTTATTCAGTCAAGTAAAACATTCACAACTTTGGTTGCAAATAGAAACGTTATGAGTAGAGCTGACGATCCCATATTCTACATAGAAATACATAATGTAGAATCAATAGGCCTATCTGAAACAATAACCTTGCACCCTCCTGAACAGGAATTCTAGCTCAATATGGGTGGCTCTAATAATAATGCCATGCTGAAGAGGTAAGCCTAGTTCAATGCTAATGTTAGCAGTAGTGACTAGGTAAACCAACCCAAACAAAGCATGGATTCTAGTCTTGTCCATAAGCTGCTTTTAATATAGGAACCAAGTAATTTTATAATTTGAGTGCGCTGTCCCTTTAACTCACCTCTGAGGTATGCAAGTAGGTAGGTAGAGTGGTGATTTGTGAGTGAGGGGGGACTCGGCGAGATAGAAGCTTACTTCCAGTGTGTGTTTGTATCTTGTCTCTCACCTCCAGGCTGCCAGCAGCAGGTTGGATGGTGGTTTCCTATGTTTGCTGTGAGAGGAGGCAGTAGATTCACATCTCTCAGGAATTCAGCTCCTCCCTCCAGTCCAGTGTGGTGACAGACGTGCTTCTCCCACAACCACCTGCAGGCCACGATCTGATGACCTCACAACTCAGGGTCCCATCCACCACACTGCAGGGAAACAGACACATGATGTACAGTTAATTACAGCTCAGTTCCAGACAGACAATCTCACACATAGAAGAAAGCACTTAAATGGAACATGGCTGTGTGTGGTGCAGGGTTCTCCCCAGGATTTTTAGAACACTTCCAACTGCCATTTCCTTATATTATAACAAATAGAGTAAAACATTTGAATGAAAAAACAATTTAGAGTGGCGCAGCCAGGCCACAAGGTGGTTCAGCACCCCTCTTACATTCTTTGAGGAGAACCCTGTGGTGGGGTCTTCAGTTAGCCATGGGTTAATCACCCTGGCCTCCCAGGAACAATGATCTGCAGAACTGCATAAGTAAACAAGCCCAGGGCGGAATCAAAATCCAACACTTCTTGAAATGCTGCCTGGCTGAGATTAACAGATGGCAACGAGTTAATATACAAGAAACATATGGACAAATATTCACACAAATTTTCCACAAAGCTGTTCCTCTGAATGTGAATGAATGGCTTATGTAAAGCAAGCCAAACCTGGCACGGTCTAACAAAAACAGAAAAGGCCAAACAACAAAATGCCTTTACAAGGTTTACAATGTTGTGTTTGTGGTTTAACCACCCGAGTTTCCATTATCTTATGCCTCATTTCCAACACTATCCAATAAATCTAAAAATACATCACTGAACTGCAACAAGTCAACCACAGATAGCCTAAACAAACATGTGCCATGTGCCAACATACATCAAATAATTTTCCACCTTCAACTTCCAAGTCAGATATGAAACCAAAATTTGTTTGCAACTATTCAGACTGATAAACTGTACATTCAGTTCAAACTGAGCCAACACTGAAGTGGAAACACACTCCCTTCAAAGTAGCATCCCAAATGGCACCCTATCTACTCCCCATTAGTGCACTACTTTTGACCAGGGTCCATAAGGCACTGCTCTAAAAGTAGTGCACTATATAGGGAACAGTGTACCATTTGGGACAGAACCTTGAATCCTTCCCCCATTCTCATTCGCTGGCTGGGAAAAAACAAGCGCCCAGTTTGTTTTCAAAGAGATATGTCAGCCATGAAGACCAGATAAGCCTGAACAAAAGCTGATTTGAGAATAGTGGAACAGTGGCCAGCCAGGGGACTGGGGGGGACAGAGGGGAAGGGAAGCCTGCTCTGCTTATCAAACACTTGGCTAGCTAAAACACAAGTCAGTCAATCACCGAGGGACAGGCTAGCACCTCATGGTACACAATGATGATTAGACTGCCCGACTCCATTCCATTATATCAGCATTATTTATTAGCCTAGCACCAGAATTCTTAAGTTGAGGATGTGCACAATCATATGAACCTCCTTTACTTCAAAGACTGTCCCTGACAGGGTGGCTGGACATGGGTGGACAAGGCGGTTCAAATCCTAAATGTTTGGTTTCACTCGATTCAGGTCATTCCTGGACATGGATAAATACACAGCATGATCTAAAAAATATCCTCTACTGTATCACATTACAGTCTAAATCTAAACTGGATTATGTTTTTTCCCCCCCTTCAATCTATACACAATACCCCATAATGACAGAGCGAAAACAGGTTTAGATTTGAAAATGAATAAAAATGTGAAAACAGTAATCCCTTTTTTTACATAACTACAGACCCTTTGCTATGAGACTTGAAAATGAGCTCAGGTGCATCCTGTTCCCATTGATCATCCTTGAGATGTTTCTACAACTTGGGAGTGCACCTGCGGTAAATTCAATTGGATTTGGAAAGGCACACCTGTCGAAATTAGGTCCCACAGTTGACAGAGCATGTCAGATCAAAAACCAAGCCATGAGGTCGAAGGAATTGCCTGTAGAGCTCAGAGACAGGATGGTTAAGGCACAGATCTGGGGAAGGATACCAAAACATTTCTGCAGCATTGAAGGTCCACAAAAACACAGTGGCCTCCATTCTTAAAGGAAAAGTTAGGGACCACCAAGACTCTTCCTAGAGCTGGCCGCCTGGCCAAACTGAGCTATCGGGGGAGAAGGGCCTTGGTCAGGGAGGTGACCAAGAACCCGATGGTCATTCTGATAGCGCTCCAGAGTTCCTCTGTGGAGATGGGAGAACCTTCCAGAAAAAGAACCACCACAGAAGGACAACTCCACCAATCAGGCCTTTATGGTATAGTGGCTAGACGGAAGCCACTCTTCAGTAAAAGGCACAGCTCGCTTGGAGTTTGCCAAAAGGCACCTAAAGTACTCTGACTATGAGAATCAATTTTCACTGGTCTGATAAAACCAATATTGAACTCTTTGGTCTGAATTTCAAGCATCATGTATGGAGGAAACATGGCACTATTACTAAGATGAATCATGATGTGGCAGCATCATGCTGTGGGGACGTTGTTCAGTGGCAGGGACTGGGAGACTAATCAGGATTGACGGAAAGACAAATGGAGCAAAGTACAGAGATCCTTGATGAAAGCCAGGACCTCAGACTGTGACGAAGGTTCACCTTCCAACAGGACAACCTATAACCCAAAGCACACACCCAAGACAACACGGGAGTGGCTTCGGGACAAGCCTCAATGTCCTTGAGCGGCCCAGAGAGCCCGGTCTTGAACCCAATCGAACATCTCTGGAGAGACCTGAAAATAGCTATGCAGCAACGCTCGCCATCCAACCTGACAGAGCTTGAGAGGACCTGCGGAGAAGAATGTGAGAAACTCCCCAAATACAGATGTGCCAAGCTTGTAGAGCCATACCCAAGAAGACTTGAGGCAGTAAACCCTGCCAAAAGGTGCTTCAACAAAGAACTGAGGAAAGGGTATTTTAACAAAGAACTGAAAACTTAGGTATTTTTTTTAGAACATTAGTAAAACATGTTTCTGCTTTGTCATTATGGGGGAGTGAGTGTAGATTTATGAGGGAGGGGGGCTATTTCATCCATTTTAGAATAAGGCTGTAACAACGTGGAAAAAGTCAAGGGGTCTGAATAATTTCAAATGCACTGTAAATAAATAAATATATATATATATAGCTCAAAAAAATAAATGGAACACTAAAATAAAACATCCTAGATCTGAATGAATGAAATATTCTTATTAAATACTTGTTTCTTTACATAGTTGAATGTGCTGACAACAAAATCACAAAAATTATCAATGGATATCAAATATCAACCCATGGAGGTCTGGATTTGGAGTCACTCAAAATTAAAGTGGAAAACCACACTACAGGCTGATCCAACTTTGATGTAATGTCCTTAAAACAAGTCAAAATGAGGCTCAGTAGTGAGTGGCCTCCACGTGCCTGTATGACCTCCCTACAATGCCTGGGCATGCTCCTGATGAGGTGGCGGATGGTCTCCTGAGGGATCTCCTCCCAGACCTGGACTAAAGCATCTGCCAACTCCTGGACAGTCTGTGGTGCAACATGGAGTTGGTGGATGGAGCGAGACATGATGTCCCAGATGTGCTCAATTGGATTCAGGTCTGGGGAACGGGTGGGCCAGTCCATAGCATCAATGCCTTCCTCTTGCAGGAACTGCTGACACACTCCAGCCACATGAGGTCAAGCATTGTCTTGCATTAGGAGGAACCCAGGGCCAACTGCACCAGTATATGGTGTCACAAGGGGTCTGAGGATCTCATCTCGGTACCTAATGGCAGTCAGGCTACCTCTGGCGAGCACATGGAGGGCTGTGCGGCCCCCCCAAAGAAATGCCACCCCACACCATGACTGACCCACCGCCAAACCGGTCATGCTGGAGGATGTTGCAGGCAGCAGAACGTTCTCCACGGCATCTCCAGACTCTGTCAGTCTGTCACATGTGCTCAGTGTGAACCTGCTTTCATCTGTGAAGAGCACAGGGCGCCAGTGGCGAATTTGCCAATCTTTGTGTTCTCTGGCAAATGCCAAACGTCCTGCACGGTGTTGGGCTGTAAGCACAACCCCCACCTGTGGATGTCGGGCCCTCATACAACCCTCATGGAGTCTGTTTCTGACCGTTTGAACAGACACATGCACATTTGTGGCCTGCTGGAGGTCATTTTGCAGGGCTCTGGCAGTGCTCCTCCTGCTCCTCCTTGCACAAAGGCGGAGGTTGCGGTCCTGCTGCTGGGTTGTTGCCCTCCTACAGCCTCCTCCACGTCTCCTGATGTACTGGCCTGTCTCCTGGTAGCGCCTCCATGCTCTGGACACTACGCTGACAGACACAGCAAACCTTCTTGCCACAGCTCGCATTGATGTTCCATCCTGGATGAGCTGCACTACCTGAGCCACTTGTGTGGGTTGTAGACTCCGTCTCATGCTACCACTAGAGTGAAAGCACCGCCAGCATTCAAAAGTGACCAAAACATCAGCCAGGAAGCATAGGAACTGAGAAGTGGTCATCACCTTCAGAACCACTCCTTTATTGAGGGTGTCTTGCTAATTGCCTATAATTTCCACCGGTTGTCTATTCCATTTGCACAGCAACATGTGAAATGTATTGTGAATCACTGTTGCTTCCTAAGTGGACAGTTTGATTTCACAGAGGTGTGATTGACTTGGAGTTACATTGTGTTGTTTAAGTGTTCCCTTAATTTTTTTGAGCAGTGTACACACACACACACACACACACACACACACAATTTCAGCATTTATTTATTTCATCACATTTCCAGTGGGTCAGAAGTTTACATACACTCAATTAGTATTTGGTAGCATTGCCTTCACATCGTTTAACTTGGGTCAAACGTTTCAGGTAGCCTTCCACAAGCTTGCCAAAATAAGTTAGGAGGAATGGGCCAAAATTCACCCTGACAGAGCTGGTGTAACTGAGTCAGGTTTGTAGGCCTCCCATGCTCGCACACGCTTTTTCAGTTCTGCCCACACATTTTCTATAGGATTGAGGTCAGAGCTTTGTGATGGCCACTCCAATACCTTGACTTCGTTGTCCTTAAGCCATTTTGCCACAACTTTGGAAGTATGCTTGGGGTCATTGTCCATTTGGAAGACCCATTTGCAACCAAGCTTTAACTTCCTGACTGATGTCTGGAGATGTTGCTTCAATATAGCTACAATGTTCCTTCCTCATGATGCCATCTATTTTGTGAAGTGCACCAGTCCCTTCTGCAGCAAAACACCCCCACAACATGATGCTGCCAACCCTGTGCTTCACGGTTGGGATGGTGTTCGTCGGCTTGCAAGCCTCCCTTTTTTCTCAAACATAACAATGGTCATTATGGCCGAACAGTTCTATTTTTGTTTCATCAGACCAGAAGACATTACTCCAAAAAGTATGATCTTTGTCCCCATGTGCAGTTGCAAACCGTAGTCTGGCATTTTTATGGCGGTTTTAGAGCAGTGGCTTCTTCCTTGCCGAGCAGCCTATCAGGTGATGTCGATATAGGACTCGTTTCACTGTGGATATAGATACTTTGTACCCGTTTCCTCCAATATCTTCACACAGTCCTTTGCTGTTGTTTTGGGATTGATTTGCACTTTTGGCACCAAAGTACGTTCATCTCTAAGAGACAGAACGTGTCTCCTTCCTGAGCGGTATGACGGCTGCGTGGTCCCATGGTGTTTATACTGACCGTGGTACCTTCAGGTGTTTGGAACTTGCTCGCAAGAATGAAGACTTGGGAGTACAATTGATTTATTTTTGATCTTCGCTGATTTGTTTTGATTTTCCCATGATGTCAAGCAAAGAGGCACTGAGTTTGAAGGTAGGCCTTGAAATACATCCACAGGTACACCTCCAATTGACTCAAATGATGTCAATTAGCCTATCAGAAGCTTGTGATTGAAATAATCTATTATAGTTCACTGTCTGTAAATAATTGTTGGAAAAATTACTTGCATCATGCACAAAGTAGATGCCCTAACCGACTTGCCAAAACTTACTTGAACTCTGAAGCATTTATTTGGGCTGAAATTTCTGAGGCTGGTAACTCTAATTGAACTCATCCACTGCAGTAGAGGTAACTCTGGGTCTTCCGTTCCTGTGCTCATAAGAGCTAGTTTCATCATTGCGCTTGACGGCTTACTGCCCCAATAGGTCCACAGACGACACAATCACTATCACACTGCCATATCCAATCTGGACAAGAGGAATACCTATGTAAGAATGCTGTTAATTGACTACAGCTCAGCATTTAACACCATAGCACCCTCCAAACTTGTCATAAAGCTCGAGACCCTGAGTCTCGACCCCACCCTGTGCAACTGGGAGGTGGACTTTGACGGTCCACCCCCAGGTGATGAGGGTAGGAAACATCTCCCCTCCGCTGATCCTCAACACTTGGGCCCCACAAGGGTGCGTTCTAGCCCTCTCCTGTACTCCCTGTTCACACATGACTGCGTGGCCATGCACGCCTCCAACTCAATCATCACGTTTGCAGACAACACTACAGTGGTAGGCTTGATTACCAACAACGTCGAGACTGCCTACAGGGAAGGTGGTGAGGGCCCTTTGGAATGTGGTGTCAACCTCACACCCAACATCGACAAAACAAAGGAGATGATTGTGGACTTCAGGAAACAGCAGAGGGAGCATACCCCCATGCACAGTACAGTAGTGGAGAAGGTGGAAAGTATTAAGTTCCTCGGCGTACACATCACGGATAAACTGAAATGGTCTACCCACATAGACAGCGTGGTGAAGGCGCAACAAAAATTTGGCTTGTCACCAAAATACAAACTTTTACCGATGCACAATCAAGGAGCATCCTGTCAGGCTGTATCACCTCCTGGTACAGCAACTGCTCCGCCCACAACAATCTCCAGAGGTCTGCACAACACATCACTGGGGGAAAACTACCTGCCCTCCAGGACACCTAGAGCACCCGATGTCACAGGAAGGCCACTGCCTGTTCACCCCTCTGATCCAGAAGGCGAGGTCAGTACAGGTGCATCAAAGCTGGGACTGAAAAACAGCTTCCATCTCAAGGCCATCAGATTGCTCAACAGCCATTTACAAACAGTGGCTGCTGTCAACAGACTCAAATCTCTGGCCAGTAATACCTTTAATTAAATTACATTTAACAAATTATCACTAGTCACTTTAAATAACACCACTTTAATAATGTCTACATATCCTACATTACTCAACTCATATGTTATTACTGTATTCTATACAATCTACTGCATCTTGCCTATCGCGCATCCATATATTTATATGTACATATTAATCCATTCATCATTCTTTACATGTGTGTGTATATAAGGTAGTCGTTGTGAATGTTAGATATTACTGCACTGTCAGAACTAGAAGCACAAGCATTTCGCTACACTCGCATTAACATCTGATAACCATGTGTAATGTGACCAATAAAATGATTTGTTTTTTGTGACTGCACTTTGAAATGTTCCGGATTGACTGACCTTCATGTCTTAAAGTAATGGACTGTCGTTTCTCTTTGCTTATTTGAGCTATTCTTGCCATAATATGGATTTGGCCTTTTACCAAACAGGGCTATCTTCTGTATACCACCCCTACCTTGTCTCAACAGAACTGATTGGATCAAAGACATTAAGGAAAGAAATTCCACAATTTCACTTTTAACAAGGCACACCTGTTAACTGAAATGCATTCCAGGTGACTATCTCATGAAGCTGGTTGAGAGAATGCCAGGAGTGTGCAAAGCTATCAAGGCAAAATGTGGCTTTTTTGAAGGATCTCAAATATAATTTTTATTTGTTTAAGCATTTTTTGGTTACTACATGCATTTCATAGTGTTGATGCCTTCACTATTATTCTACAATGTAGAAAATCGTAAAAAGAAAAGAAAACCCCTTGAATGAGTAGGTGTGGGGTCCGACCCTATACTAGGTGTACTTAAACTAGACCTTGTGTATATTTGTAGCAAACACAGCGAGCAGTGGCGCGAATGAAAGCCACGAAGGCACAGCCACCGCTTGCTCCTCATCCCCTTGCAGTGGTGCGCATCAGTTACAACCATTTCACATTAATATGACCTCATTTTCAGTGAGACAGAATTCTTCGCCGTGCACAGACGAACAATTGAGGACAAAAAGGGTGAGAAAACACTAGGCCTACTTTTTGTCATGCATATGTAAAGTGTCCCCATTTCACAAGCTAAAGATACATTTTTCCAGCGGCTACTGAACATAAATTAAAAGGCCCATTTAGCCGCTTCTCAGATTAAGAGTGCTGAGCTAAGATCGGTTTTGCCCTTTCAATCATAATGGATAAGATAATGAAATCAAAATGATTAAGACGTGGGCCTGTATGAACAAAGAAAATCTGAGTAGAAGTGCTGATAAAGGATCTGTCCATATGATCTTATTCAGCATGATCTAAAAGGCTAAACTGATCCTGGAACAGCACTCTCACTCCGAGAAGCTATGTGGATACAGGCACTCATTTTGATAACAAAACCACACTATGCTGAAAATGCACAATCAAAATATCATTGCATTAATATAGAATTACCAACCTAGAATAAATAAAAACTGGAACTAGGCCTTTGGCCATTTCACAGCGCATTTAAAAAAATATATTTTTAAGAGGGACTGATTTATTTGGTTCCTCAACATTCTTCTCCAGAGGCGTTTTCTCTTTAGCGAGTTCTCACAACCCAGCGCTTCTCTGCTGCCCATTGTGGCCTGCCGCACAGCACCAGTGTATGAGTGTGGGTGTATGCATGCCGGGGAGTAAAACTAAAGCAAGTAACATGCACACAAATTCTTCCAAGCCTTCTGTGTACAGCACAGCACATCAGTACGATTAAACTGGTCGAACGAACACACACACACACTCTTTTCACATAGATTGTGAGGTTAACTATAACCAAAGCCGGGGGGGGGGGGGGGGGAATTCTACTAAGCCAAGATATAGAATTGTTTTAAGATGGTCATACCATGGATCATTTAGCCATTAGATTTCTTTTACTTGCTTAACCTCTAGCGTCGAGCAATCCCGTATCCGGGAGCGTAATCATAGCCTCAGGCACATTACCATAACGCAACGTTTCCTATTCATGAAAATCGCAAATGAAATGAAATGAAATAAATTTATTGAAACACAAGCTTAGCCTTTTGTTAACAACACTGTCATCTCAGATTTTCAAAATATGCTTTAACCAAAGCTACACAAGCATTTGTGTAAGAGTATTGATAGCCTAGCATAGCATTAAGCCTAGCATTCAGCAGGCAACATTCACAAAAACAAGAAAAGCATTAAAATAAAATAATTTACCTTTGAAGAACCTCGGATGTTTTCAATGACGAGACTCAGTTAGATAGCAAATGTTCATTTTTTCCAAAAAGATTATTTGTGTAAGAGAAATAGCTCCGTTTTGTTCATCACGTTTGGCTAAGAAAAACCCCCCCGAAAAAGCAGTCACTTACAACGCCAAACTTTTTTCCAAATTAGCTCCATAATAGCGACAGAAACATGGCAAACGTTGTTTAGAGTCAATCCTCAAGGTGTTTTTCACATATCTATTCGATAATCTATCAGTGGTGGCAGCTGGCTTCTCATCAGAAGAAAACGGAAAAATACTGCAGCTGGAGATTATGCAATAATTGCGACGGAGGACACCAAGCGACCACCTTGGAAATGTAGTCTCTTAGGGTCAATCTTCCAATGATATGCCTACAAATAGGTCACAATGCTGCAGACACCTTGGGGAAAACGTGGAAAAGGTAAGCTGACTCCTACTAGCTCCTCCACAGCCATAAGGAGTCATTGCCGTGAGGCGGTTTCAAAAAATGCGGCACTTCCTGATTGTATTTTTATCTGTTTTTTTCTGTAACATCAGTTCTGTGACACTCACAGACAATATCTTTGCAGTTTTGGAAACGTCAGTGTTCTCTTGTCGTAGAGCAAGTATACAAGTGGGCGTCAAAAAACGCAAAAAAGCCCAGAATGCTAACAAAATTTGCACAAGTAATAGTGACATGAAAATAAACAAATTGCAGCGACAGGCAATCCAGCTCATAAAGTTACACATATAGAGCTACCGAATGTCATTTTTGGTGAGTTTGGACATTTACAAGCGAACGTGAACAAGAGATTGTGCAAATTAACAAAAGTTTACACATGCAGTACTGGCTCTCCTGCAGCAGTACACGCTGTGTCTGTGTGGAATCTGGAGTCGCTAGGGCAATGGGCCTGCCTGTTCTACTTGGAGAAGAGGGGGAGGAGCAGACAGGGCTGAGATGGAGGAGAAAAAAACCACAAGGAAATCAGGATAGCAGTGGCAGCTGTACAAATAACTAATCCAAAGGGCGTTGACTTCTCAAACCAGACAGGGGCCTCCCGAGTGGTGCAGCAGTCTAAGGCACTGCATATCAGTGCTAGGGGTTTCACTACAGACAATGGTTCAATCCCGGGCTGTCTCACAACTGGCCATGACGCATAATTGGCCCAGCGTCGTCCAGGTTAGGGGAGGGTTTGGCCGTCATTGTAAAATAAGAATTTGCTCTTAACTGACTTGTCTAGTTAAATACAAAGGTCAAAAAAATATGAGCCACTTCGATAGCAAGTTAAACCTGGGGTGGTGTTAACAGAGTCTAGATCCCGCAAAACACCAGTCTCAACATCAACAGTGAAGTGGCGACTCCAGGATGCTGGCCTTCTAGGCAGAGTTCCTCTGTCCAGTGTCTGTTCTTTTACCCATATTAATCTTTACTTTTTATTGGCCAGTCTGAGATATGGCTTTTTCTTTGCAACTCTGCCTAGAAGGCCAGCAACCAGGAGGCGCCTTCTCTGTTGATGTTGAGACTGGTGTTTTGCGGGTACTATATAACAAAGCTGCCAGTTGAGGACTTGAGGCGTCCGTTTCTCAAACTAGACACTCATGTGCTCGTCCTCTGTTGTGCGCCGGGGCCTCCCACTCCTATTCTGGTTAGAGCCTGTTTGCGCTGTTCTGCGAAGGGAGTAGTACACCGCGTTGAACGAGACCTTCAGTTTCGTGTTAATTTCTCACATGGAATACCTTCATTTCTCAGAACAAGAATAGACTGACGAGTTTCAGCAGCAAGTCCTTTGTTTCTGGCCATTTTGAGCCTGTAATCAAACCCACAAATTCTGATGCTCCAGACACTCAACTAGTCCAAAGACGGCCAGTTTTATTGCTTCTTTAAATCAGCACAGTTTTCAGCTGTGCTAACAATTGCAAAAAGGTTTTCTAATGATCAATTAGCCTTTTAAAACGATAAACTTGGATTCGTTAACACAACGTGCCATTGGAACACAGGAGTGATGGTTGCTGATAATTGGCCTCTACATAGAAGTACATATTCCATAAAAGATCTGCCGTTTCCAGCTACAAATAGTCATTTACAACATTAACAATGTCTACACTGTATTTCTGATCAATTTGATGCCATTTTAAAAATGGGAAGGGGAAAAAAAAGTGCTTTTCTTTCAAAAACAAAGACATTTATAAGTGACCCCAAACTTTTGAACGGTAGCGTAGCTGTCTATTCTTTCTATGATAGGCCTAAACATTACAAATATGATGGCTATGCATAATTTTTAGCAAAAAACACTGCCTTTTCATTCTACGCTCATTTGCTTGTGTGGCTGCAAGCCAAATTGTGTTACACTTCAGTTGTCATCTGATGAAAACAAAAGTTACTTTCTGTCGAATGTGTTGCACTACTGTATTTTCTGTGAAGGAAAACTATAGTTGCACATCACCTGAACCCTGTATTGAATCAATTTTTTTTTTTTTTTAAACATGACTTTCAATATAAAAGGCGACCCGTCAATGCACAGCTAGATTCACCTGCTCCCACATCCTCCTGTTACTATTTACAAACAAATAGTTGACTGGCCCAGGGTAGCCTAGTGGTTAGAGCATTGGACTAGTAACCGAAAGGTTGCAAGTTCAAATCCCCGAGCTGACAAGGTCCAAAATCTGTCGTTCTGCCCCTGAACAGGCAGTTAACCCACTATTCCTAGGCCGTCATTGAAAATAAGAATTTGTTCTTAACTGACTTGCCTAGTGAAATAAAGGTTAAAAAAATTTTAAAAAGTGCTGGGGAACTAGGCTTCATAACGTAAAATAAGAACGCAATCTGCTTTTTTCCCCTAACGCGTTGCACAAGTTGACTGCAGGTGTTTACTTAAATTGCTTCAAAACTAAAGAATGTACTGATAAAGAAATAGTTAACGATATTGACTGTATTGAAACACCAACCCATGACTATTTCCAAAATACCGCCTAGGCCTACCATAGTGTTTGTGAGAGACTCCCCTTTCTACAGTGGTGTCACTCACTTGTAGCCCAAAAGTTTTGGACGCTACAAACAAAAGCTGGCACATTAACTATAGCGACTTCTGTGGAGGAAAACGGAGGACACCATCGTGTTCGTGAGGGTCTCATCTTTCCATAGAGCAGTTATATTAGTTTGTAGGCAAAAAATATTTTTCGGTATGTCTCATGGTCTGACAAACACCACTGTAGCTCGGCCACCTTCCACCGCAAATGAGGAAGGCCGACATAGCCGGATGTGGTAGATTGAGATGCAGCCAAAGCAACAAAGATCTTTTTTTATGTTAGATTGACCTGTGCATCAATCTAAGTATTAAGGATGTTCGAGGGGTATCAAATCATTCGAGAGACATTACTGTAATGTAAACTCATCTCAAAAGCTAACTCCAGAGGCCATGCATGACATTCGCCTGATAGATGCCCATCTCCAAGCAGGGCAGTGTAAACAGAATTGCCTTGCTGAGCCCAACATTCCTACAGTAAAAAAACTTAATAGCAGAGAAATGTTTTTGAAATGGCAAAAAATGTGTAGACATTTTCATTATATTTGAGACTTGTTTTATTGAGTTATCTGAAATTGCAGTAATAGCCTGTTACATTATGAAATTGTCATCGTAGAGACAGGGATAGTTCACCCAAATGACAAATTGTAAGCAGTCTTGACAAGGTATGAAATAAATCCATGCTTTGGTTAAGTTTCTCTGGCACCATTTCAAAACGCATGAAGCACAAATCCCATTCAAGTCATGGGACCGATATTAGCATTTTTTGCACATCATGTTGAAATCTGTAAATTACTTTAATGAGTTTCACAATCAATTTGAGATCCTTTCGGATTACTTGGACATGATGCATGAAAAATTCTAATAAATCAGTACCAAGACTTGAATGGGATCTCTGTCCAAAAATGCTAAAAGGTTAGCATTTGGAAACAGTGTTAGGGAAATAAAGCAACGCATGGATTTCCTCAAACCCTTTAAGCAGTCCATAGACAAGGAAACCAATGTGTCATTTTGTGGGTGAACTTTCCCTGTGGAATCTCAACTTGTGGTTCTGTTCAGAATGAAACGATTGTAAAATAACTTCTGTATAACCCCTGATAACATTCATGTTTGATATGCTAATGCACTAGCTGTATCTAGATAGCTGTGCTATTGTCTTGGAAGTTAGATTTAACGTGTGTACGAACAAAATAAACCCTTTAGTTGTCTGCACATGCTTGTGAATTGTTGCATTATTCAAGAGTATAGTAAGCTACTTCATGATTATGTCTGTAGGTTTTAGATTCCCTCCTGCTACTCCAATAAACTACAATTGCCACGTCATACACAAACCTGTGCCAAGCCAATGCTCCAGTCCCATGACTAGGTCGAGAAGAGATGCAACGAGGACACCCTGAATAACAAAGAAGCCCACAGAGCACAGCTGTACAGGACCTTCAATTTCATCAGTAGCAGCTTCTAGACCAGACCAAATTCTGTGCTGCTGCACCATGTCCCTATCCATGATTGCCTAGCTGCACCATATAAATATAATCAATATTACAGTCACTTTTAAAAAGCTCTTGCTCCATCCATTGCAGACCCATTGACTTGAATCGGGACGCACATTCTAGAGATTGTTTCCCTATGGGCTACCCTCTCCTTTCATAAGGCGCTTCCTTTACCTGAACTTACTGAGGAGTTTCCATCCTAATACAATAGCACTTTAAACAGTCAAGAAAAGGAGGGGTGGGGCTGTCTGCTGCAATTCTTATACAAAGCCATTTCCATTTCCGGTGTGAACAGAGTGCCCTATAGTGGCGGTGGAGTTATGTTATGGTACGGCAAGTCGAACACAGTGGTAGGCCACAAAATCTCACCGAATGGGACCGTTGAGTGCATAGTAGAGGTCGACCGAATATGAATTTTCACCGCCGATACCGATTACTGGAGGACCAAAAAAAGCCGATACCGATTAAAATTGGACCATTTCTTTTGTGTAATAATGACAATTACAACAATACTGAATGAACACTTATTTTAACTTAATATAATACCAATAAAAATCAATTTAGCCTCAAATAAATAATGAAACATGTTCAATTTGGTTAAAATAATGCAAAAACAAAGTGTTAGAGAAGTAAAAGTGCAATATGTGCCATGTAAAAAAAGCTACCTTTTGTGTTCCTTGCTCAGAACATGAGAACATATGAAAGTTGGTGGTTCCTTTTAACATGAGACTTCAATATTCCAAGGTAAGAGGTTTTAGGTTGTAGTTAATATAGCATTTATAGGACTATTTCTCTCTATACCATTTGTATTTCATGTACTTTTGACTATTGGATGTATAGGCACTATAGTATTGCCAGTGTAACAGTATAGCTTCCGTCCCTCTCCTCGCCCCTACCTGGGCTCGAACCATGAACACGTCGACAACAGCCACACTCGAGGCAGCGTTACACATCGCTCCACAAAAGCCGCGGCCCTTGCAGAGCAAGGGGAATAACTACTCCAAGTCTCAGAGCGAGTGACTTTTGAAACGTTATTAGCACCCCGCTAACTAGCTAGCCATTTCACATCGGTTACACCAGCCATTAGGCTTGAAGTCATAAACAGCGCTGTGCTTGTGAAGAGCTACTGGCAAAACGCACGAAAGTGCTGTTTGAATGAATGCTTACGAGCCTGCTGCTGCCTACCATCGCTTAGTCAGACTGCTCTATCAAATCAGACTTAATTATAACATAACACACAGAAATACGTGCCTTAGGTCATTAATATGGTCAAATCCGGAAACTACCATTTCGAAAACAAAATGTTTATTTATTTCAGTGAAATAAGGAACCGTTCGGTATTTTATCTAACGGGTGGCATCCCTAAGTCTAAATATTCTTGTTACATTGCACAACCTTTAATTTGATTTATTTATTTATTTCACCTTTATTTAACCAGGTAGGCAAGTTGAGAACAAGTTCTCATTTACAATTGCGACCTGGCCAGGATAAAGCAAAGCAGTTCGACACATACAACGACACAGAGTTACACATGGAGTAAAACAAACATACAGTCAATAATACAGTATAAACAAGTCTATATAAGATGTGAACAAATGAGGTGAGATAAGGGAGGTAAAGGCAAAAAAAGGCAAGGGTGGCAAAGTAAATACAATATAGCAAGTAAAACACTGGAATGGTAGATTTGCAATGGAAGAATGTGCAAAGTAGAAATAAAAATAATAGGGTGCAAAGGAGCAAAATTAATAGTTAAAGAGGTAGTTGTTTGGGCTAAAATATAGATGGGCTATGTACAGGTGCAGTAATCTGTGAGCTGCTCTGACAGTTGGTGCTTAAAGCTAGTGAGGGAGATAAGTGTTTCCAGTTTCAGAGATTTTTGTAGTTCGTTCCAGTCATTGGCAGCAGAGAACTGGAAGGAGAGGCGGCCAAATAAATAATTGGTTTTGGGGGTGACTAGAGAGATATACCTGCTGGAGCGTGTGCTACAGGTGGGAGATGCTATGGTGACCAGCGAGCTGAGATAAGGGGGGACTTTACCTAGCAGGGTCTTGTAGATGACATGGAGCCAGTGGGTTTGGCGACGAGTATGAGGGTCAGCCAACGAGAGCGTATAGGTCGCAATGGTGGGTAGTATCTGGGGCTTTGGTGACAAAACGGATTGCACTGTGATAGACTGCATCCAACTTGTTGAGTAGGGTATTGGAGGCTATTTTGTAAATGACATCGCCAAAGTCGAGGATTGGTAGGATGGTCAGTTTTACAAGGGTATGTTTGGCAGCATGAGTGAAGGATGCTTTGTTGCGAAATAGGAAGCCAATTCTAGATTTAACTTTGGATTGGAGATATTTGATATGGGTCTGGAAGGAGAGTTTACAGTCTAACCGGACACCTAAGTATTTGTAGTTGTCCACGTATTCTAAGTCAGAGCCGTCCAGAGTAGTGATGTTGGACAGGCGGGCAGCGATCGGTTGAAGAGCATGCATTTAGTTTTACTTGTATTTAAGAGCAATTAGAGGCCACGGAAGGAGAGTTGTATGGCATTGAAGCTTGCCTGGAGGGTTTCTTAACACAGTGTCCAAAGAAGGGCCGGAAGTATACAGAATGGTGTCATCTGCGTAGAGGTGGATCAGAGACTCACCAGCAGCAAAAGCGACCTCATTGATGTATACAAAGAAGAGAGTCGGTCCAAGAATTGAACCCTGTGGCACCCCCATAGACTGCCAGAGGTCCGGACAGCAGACCCTCCGATTTGACACACTGAACTCTATCAGAGAAGTAGTTGGTGAACCAGGCGAGGCAATCAATGTTATGTCATAATACGTAAAATTCTGGCAAAATAGTTAAATGAGCCAGGCTGCCCAAACTGTTGCATATACCAACTATGCATGCAATGAACGCAAGAGAAGTGACAATTTTACCTGGTTAATATTGCCTGCTAAACCTGGATTTCTTTTAGCTAAATATGCAGGTTTAAAAATATATACTTCTGTGTATTGATTTTAAGAAAGGCATTGGTGTTTATGGTTAGGTACAGTCGTCCAACGATTATGCTTTTTTCGCAAATGTGCTTTTGTTAAATCATCCCCCAGCGATGCATCGATTAAATGCAAAGCAGGACACGCTAGATAAACTAGTAATATCAACCATGTGTAGTTATAACTAGAGTGATTATGATTGATTGTTTTTATAAGACAAGTTTAATGCAAGCTCGCAACTTGGCTTCTACGGTATTCAAGTAACAGGCAGGCTCCTCGTGGAGTGTAATGAGAGGCAGGTGGTTAGAGCGTTGGACAAGTTAACTGTAAGGTTGCAAGATTGGATTCCCTGAGCTGACAAGGTGAAAATCTGTTGTTCTGGCCCTGAACAAGGGCAGTTAACCCACCGTTCCTAGGCCGTCATTGAAAATAAGAATGTGTTAACTAACTTTCCTAGTTAAATAAAGGTATTTTTTTTTATTAAAATAAAAAATGTAAAATAAAAATTGCCGCCCAAAAATAGATTTTTGATTGTTATTAAAAAACTTGAAATCGGCCCTAATTAAATCAGCCATTCCGATTAATCGATAGACCTCTAGTGAATAGAGCGTAATAATCATCTGTCCTAGGTTGCAACACTCACTACCAAGTTCCAAACTGCTTCTCGAAGCAACGTCAGCACAACTGTTTGTCGGGAACTTCATAAAATGGGTTTCCATGGCCGAGCAGCCGCACACAAGCCTAAGATCACCATACACAATGCCAAGCGTCGGCTGGTGTGGTGTAAAGCCCGTTACCATTGGTGTCAGGAGCAGTAGAAACGGACAAATCTGGGCTTGGTGGATGCCCAAAAAAAACACTAGCTGCCAAAATGCATAGTGTCAACTGTAAAGTTTGGTGGAGGGGGAATAATGGTCTGGGGCTGTTTATGCTTTGGGCTAGGCCCCTTAGTTTGTCTAGTTAAATAAAGGTGAAATAAAAATAAACAATTCCAGTGTATGGAAATCTTAAAGCTACAGCATACAATAACATTTTCCATACAGAAATTGTTTGTCAAGATTGGTGTGGAAGAACTTGACTGGCCTGCACAGAGCCCTGACCTCAACCCCATCGAACACCTTCGGGATGAATTGGAACGGCGACTGCATGCCAGGCCTAGTCGCCCAACATCAGTGCCCGACCTCACTAATGCGCTTGTGGCTGAATGGAAGTCCCCGCAGCAATCTAGTGGAAATCCTTCCCAGAAGATTGGAGGCTATTATAGAATCAACAAGGGGGGACCAACTCCATATTAATGCCCATGATTTTGACATGAGATGTTCACACGAGCAAGGGTCCACATACTTTTTGTCATGTCGTGGATCTGTGACCAATCTGTATTCGCAGTCAGGTGAAATCCATAGATTAGGGCCTAATTAACTAATTTCAATTGACTGACTTCTTTATATAATTCCTTAAAATCTTTGAAATGATTGCATGTTGCGTTTACAATCTGTTCAGAGTATGCGTATTGCGATTCGATGTTCCAAACATATTGCTCACCATATGTCTGCTGCAGAGGGACAAGAGAGCCATGAGAAAATGAGCCAACTAGAACATTATAGCGATAGTTAAAACAATACGATATATATCGTCAAAATTATGCATTCTGACCCCTGACTGACCAGTAAAAGTTGTGCAAGTAGCCTGGATAGAACACAAAACTCATAAATCAAGTAAAGAGACATACATGATACACTCAACAGTCCACACACCAATGCTGTGCAGCACTGACGAACTGTAACAAGTGCTGTCTTGTCTGAACAGTGACATGGCACACAAGACCATTGATTTGGGGGTGATCTCATAGCAACATGAATCTGTCATGGCCACTGAGACTCAGAGCCACAGTCTCAACAGCACTTCAGTTGGCAGCATTTCAGTTATCAGTAGCTATCAGCTAGCTGGGGCCTGGGCCGATAAAGCCATTAGCTCAGAAACGTCAATCTAAAATAGTGAAATATTAGGCAAGCCAACAAACAATTTGACTATTGAAATCAGATCCTTCAAAAGTTCAAACCAAAAATAAAAATGTCCATATTTCTGAAGATTAGAAATCTATGTCAATGCTCCAGTTACACGTGTAGTCCATCAACAACAGACCATCACAGGCATACACAAACAGAGGACCTCGTACCTAACAGGGCTGGTCTTAAATTCCACACCTCTACTCAGAAGTTCACACCTGTTCAGTAATTAGTCTACTTTGGGGGGGGGGGGTGAAGAGCTATGATGAGTAGCTAGAGTGCACAGCCAGAAGTTTGTCTCAACCTCCTTTGCCAAGCAAAAAGCTTCAGCTCTGACACAACAGGTATAGCAATAGCAACAACATACAGCACACCTGGCAGGGTGGGGCGGCAGGGTAGCCTAGTGGTTAGAGCATTTGATTCGAATCCCCGAGCTGACAAGGTACAGGCAGTCATTGAAAATAAGAACTTGTTCTTAACTGACTTGCCTAGTTAAAAGGTAAAATTAAAATAAAATCTCACCCTGCCTATTGGATAGACTCAAAGGGGAACAGAAACAACCACAACATGTTGATGGAGTGCAGAGAAAACAGAACTTCATTTTTTCTCACTCAAGTGAGAAAATGGATATAGGCTTTCAACAAACCTTGTACAAAACACCCCAGTTATTTTTGGCTTAGCGAATTCCTTCCTATCTAGCCTTTTCATACAGTCGCACACCATTCAGTCACAGTTCTCCTATGCTACGGCATTTCATATATTACAGTAATCTAAACGTCCATACAGTTGGTCTGTCTGCATGTCGCAAAACAAACTCTATGCCATTGCTTTGTTGCAATTGTATGGAGCCTAACGTCAAAGCATGCTTCCAACTTCAGCATTTCCCAAATGACTCAGTACGAGATGACCAATAATGGAATGCACTGAGGGACAAAGAGCATGTAGGAGCATGCATTCACAGTATAATATAAAAAACACTTGCTGTATAGGTATTAAACAGCCACATTGAAATGTAAAGGACAATCAGCAGGCAAGGCAACAACTCATACAGCACGAACACTAATTATTCAAACACAATCATTTGTATTACAAAAAGTACATTTCCTTTGGTGTCGACTTAGTAATAGGTCAACCAACCATAAATATAAAAATAACGCAGCTTTTCGCAAGTTGTCAAGAGTGAATTATTGGGGCTCAGGTGGAAAGCTGCCTGGGAGTAAAGACAACGACAGAGCAGCGAGAGAACAGTGAGAACAGAACAGGATTAAAAGCCACTTATCTAAAAGACAAAAAGCTTGTCATAACCTGTTGCACTCGCAGGCCTGGCCCGTCTCACCCACTCCAAATAAATTCAAAGGCAATCAACAGCTTGTTTCTGCCACGTAGGAAAAACCGGTGTTCAACACATCTTTCTCTCTGGTAGTGCTGTGTGAGTCCTAACAGAGTGGACAAACATGTTTGACACTGTGGGCTGTCCAGTTGTCAGGATGCCTTGGTGGGAGGAATAGGCCAAATCACCAACGGGTGGAACTTTCAGACAGCCGCACTTGACTACACACTAAAGAGGTTCTCTTTAATTGTTCATAGAAAGGTTGCAACGCATGGGCTACATCTACTCCAGATGATTTGCACACTAAACCTAAAAGCATGTAGGATATATCTAGCTTAACCTATACCTGCGCAATGCCAATATTGGGCGATTCCATACCAGGAAGGCCCAAAATATTTTTGGCATCTCCAATTGTTCTGGCAATTCTCACATAGAAAAGTCATTAGGAGAAAGGATGTTGGATATGATTTTTACTAAGGATGTAACAATTCGTCGATATGCATCGGCCCCCAATTCAAATGTTTAAGATGCATCGGTCCGTGGACCCCAAACCGATCCAAATATAGCATGCATTGGTCAGAAAATGTATTCAAACGCTAGGAATCACCAGTTTTTTTTCTCATAATAGATTTTTTCCAAAAATACTGCACCAGTCGTGGCCTAAAGTTGAGAATGACAAATACTAATTTTCACAATCTGCTGCCTCAGTTTGTAAGATGGCAAGTGGGTGATCAGATGAATTGCAATTAATTGCAAAGTCACTCTTCGCCATGCAAACAAACTAAATCCCCCAAAAACATTTCCACTGCATTTCAGCCCTGCCACAAAAGGACCAGCTGACATCATGTCAGTAATTCTCTCGTTAACACAGGTGTGAGTGTTGACAGGGACAAGGCTGAAGATCACTCTGTCATGCTGATTAAGTTCAAATAACAGACTGGAAGCTTCAAAAGGAGAGTGGTGCTTGGAATCATTGTTCTTCCTCTGTCAACCACGGTTACCTGCAATCAAACACGTGCCGTCATCGTTGCTTTGCACAAAAAGG